>NW_027069916.1:463247-519719 GCF_002906115.3 Quercus suber | reverse complement strand
TGTTGTTTTCTTAGATTATTTCACTCTTTGCCATTGGAACAGTTGTTATATTATAGGTATTGCATATATTCACCAATTGTAGGAGATAAGGTCCCAAATTTTGCAGATTTAATTTTTAACTTGCCCCAACGAAAATTTATTTATTTCTTTTAATAATTAAAGTACTATACAAAGAAAAACATATGGTTTATGATATTGTATGTATTTAAACTATAGGTGAGCAATTTTATCCAAACAAAAACACATGTCTCATTTATAGAGGGGTGCACAAAAGTGTAATGTATTAAAAAAGTGTAGCAAATATGCTCCTGCAATCCTGCTTTGTTTTTTAGTAGCTGTTTGTTTATTTTATTTTAGTCATACGAGAGGAGTGCACATTGCATTGAAGTGTTCATTGCAATTTGTTGTTTGACTAATACATTTTTCATATAAGGTTTTGTAATTCTATTTTAAAGATCAATGAGCTCTAGCCTTTTTAGACATTGAATATAGACTTCCAAAGATATTCTTGCTATTTTTCTACTTGAAATTTCCAATGTTGTATGAAATTGGTACTTCTCTTTAAGGAGGTGAATGAACAGCTAGCCAAGGAAAGACAAAACGTGGCCTTGAGTAAGAGAAGATTGTTGAACCCTTCAAAAGGAATTAATAAGAATAAATATTAATACTCACAAATAAGGATAAATACAATATTAATAAATGCATTTATTTCATTCCATATATGAGCTCCTTAACATTTGGCACATTCATTGTAATTATTAGCACAAAAACTTAAAAGGCTAATAGCGTTTATTTTAAAAAGATTAATTTAAAATTTAAGTTTTAATATTATAGGTATTGCATTTATATTCGTAAAGAAAACAAAAATCTATTACAATTCTAAACTTATCTATAAATACTATATAACCAAAGTTGTGGACTTTAGGTTGACTTCATGAGAGCATTCCATATCAGTTTTGCACACCTCACAAATTTATATCTCAGTTATTTATTTATTTGTTATTTTTAACGTTTATTTTCAGCTTCCGGTTGCCCCAAATTTTCTTTTCAATTCTTTCTCTCTGTTTCCGACCTACGAAGTCAATCATTTCCCCTTCTTCAACTAAGCCAAAACCCACACTGGATTCATCATCAAGCCCTAACCAAAAGATGTAGAGAAAGATATGGAAAAATTCAATATGGTTCTAACTCCTTTGTTGAAAACACACTCCATACTTCCTCTTCTGCTCATTCTAAAACTCATACTCTTCCTCTTCTTCTTCAAGAACAAAGTTATGATTTTTTTTTTAAGGCTGAGATCAATCAGTTGTTGAGTTTGATCATCTTTCTTTGTGAGCTTATTAGCAATGCCTTTGATATTGATCATTAATATAGATCTGCTAGATCTGCTATGTTGCTCAAACCTTGATTTAGTTTTATGCCTAAAACTATTTGGAAAATTAAAA
The DNA here is from genome assembly GCF_002906115.3 of Quercus suber. Lineage (NCBI taxonomy): Eukaryota > Viridiplantae > Streptophyta > Magnoliopsida > Fagales > Fagaceae > Quercus > Quercus suber. The sequence goes on along the minus strand of NW_027069916.1, from coordinate 518,274 downwards.
TAAGAAATTTTGTTTTTGTTTTTTGCTCTTATAATGTTTTATATGTTAGTAATTGTGGCCATTCTGGCCTATTTTGGTGAATTTTGGCTGAAGTTAAATGAAGCCATCTTTTTAGAAAGAAAAAAGAGTAGAAGAAATTTGTAGCTATGGACTATGGTTGACGAAGCTCCAATAAATTTTGTAAACCTTTTCACAAGATTATATATGAACCGCACAGAAAGTTAAATTAGTTGACCATTCAAAAATCTAGGATGAATATATAATTTAAAAAAAAAAAGAGTGATAAATACAAAGTTATTTGAACAACCATCTAAAAAAATACTTTAGTTTTTCCTCTTCCTCATTTAAAAAAAAAAAAAAAAAAAAAAAAAAAAAAAAAAAAAAAACTTCTTATGTTGGCGGCTTGGAGTTGATCTTGGAAGGAGACTCATTTTTTACTCTCTCTCTCTCTCTCTCTCTCTCTCTCTCTCTCTCTCTCTCTCTCTCTCTCTCTCATTTGTTAATATTCGGCATCTAGACTCCCTATTTAGTTTGGTCTCCTTTTCCTTCTTTTTTCCTCTTCTTCTTTACATCTTTGTCTCCTTCATTTCTGAATCTCTAAGTTCAAGATAATGATTTCTTTACAGGTTACAGTTTATTGGTTTGCTTCAAGTCTTGTCCTACCGCATGTATTATTCACAATTCAAGTGTCCAAAAGTGAAAACAAAGTTTAATTCCGCTATGACTTTTCTTCTTCTCTTTGCATATTACATATATTTTTTTATAGATTAGTTCCAAATATTGACTTCATTTTTTCCGTTGGTTTAATAGCCATCACTCACTGCTTAATAAAAAAAAAAAAAAAAAAATCAAAATCAAAATCAAAATCATGTTGGCTTATGTCACTACTAGGCTACTCCTTCCCACAAATCAATAACCCACTAAAACACATTTACTCTTTTATATTTTCATTTTAGTGTTTCATTAGTTTTGGTGGTCAATGGCATTTTACTTCAGATTTGTATGCTAACAAAACACAGCTTTTTTTTTTTATTTTCAAAAATGTTATGTCCATAATATTTTTGCAACACTTTCACAACAAATCACATGTGGTAAGTTCTTATTGGTTTTAATTTGAATCTACAACTAAAATTACATTTTAGCCCACTCATAACAACTTACCACCTAAGATTTGTTGTAAAAATATTGTGGACATATCATCTCTCTCTCTCTCTCTCTCTTAGTAACGACTTATTCTTACCCTACTTATTACCAAAATAACTTTAACTATTTACCAGCATAAAATATCTTTAAACTTTATTGTGCTAAAAAACATAAGCTTAAATATTAGGTGAGTCCAACAACCATAGCTCATGTTTCTCCTCATCTCAAAATTGGACATGGCACTAGCCTTTTTTCAAAGCCACTAATTATGCAGGTTTGGACATTATTTTTATCGATAGTCATGGTTCTCCTATTTTAGTCCATACTAAATTAATTCCTTGCCAAGGAAACCCATTGTGAATGGCTGCCATGCTCTATTGAGTGTTACACTCTTGTCACGAACTGTGGATCAAAGATTTCATTGCAGAGTTTGCCAACTCATAATTGCTAGCATCAATTGGGTTGCAGGAACCATTCTTGAAGGAGATTTCGGATGTGTTAAAACAAATTCATTCTTTTTGTGAAATAGGTAGAACATATATCCTATGGAACAGTTTCTAGATAGTATAATAATTAAGCGTAAGCTTTGGAGTTCTATAGCTTTTGAATATTATTTAAAAAAAAAAAAAACTATTTAGGATGTTTCATAAATATTTCATTTTTTGAATTTTTCCGTGCATTGCACGGATTAACGACTAGTTTTTTTATAATAGCGATGGTTGGCGAGTAACACAGGTTTGGAGAATTTTCATAAAAGAGTAATTAGTCTATTGTAACAAAATTGTTACAAGTTATTGCAACAAATAACATATTGATGCACTAAATTTATACTCTTACGTCCTTATTGCAACCAAAAAAAGGTTCACAAAGTAAAATTAGTTCATATTGCCACTAAAGTTCCTTTTTTGTTGCAATATAGGTTTTTTCTTGTAGTGATAAGTTATTATAAATATTTTTAAGCTTATGATTAATGTAGCATTAAATTCATATAAAATTCTCCTATTTATCTCTTTCTATCTTAAATTTAAAAATATATATTGGACATTTTTTTAAAGGTGATTTAGACATGGGTTTTAAAAGTTCTTTTTGAATTGGGTAATGAATAAAAATTAAATTTATAAACATATGTCTATTTTATAAATGATTAAAATCTTGTTTTATAATATGTTTCTTCTTCACAAATTAGGAGTTTTAATTAGGGCTATCTACGGGTCGATTCGGATTAGTTTTGGGTTCGATCCAAACTTGACCCGATTAGATCGAGTGACTGAGTTTTGGACCCGTATTCGATTGAATATTTGGGTTGGACTCAATGTTTCGGGTCATCGGTTGGGCGGATCGAAGTTGTTGGTTAGTCGGTTAGGGTTTGAAATAATAAATCTTTGGGTTTATTTTATTTTAACAGCTGATTTTCATAACAAATAAAATCAATGAGACATACAAAAAGTGAGATGAGAAATTGATATTATTTACCCAAAGAGAATTTGGATTGAGAACTGAGTTGGTGAGGAGGAGACAATAGCAGATTGAGGAGGAGATAATGGCGACGACTAGGCTTTGGAGGGAGAACTAAGTGGGGAGGAAAATCAAGAACAACCCAAGTTGATTTCTTTAACCTTCAACCCATATTGATCGTAAGAAGAGAGGGGTGGTGGCTAAGGTCTATAGTGAGTAGTGAGCTACTATGGTTTGGCATAGAGAGAGGCGAAGAGAGAACTAAGGGTCTGAGAGTTTTAGTCTTGGAGAAAGTGAGATTGAACTAAAGAGTAAGCTAAAGAGGTTAAAGAGACAGAGAGTTCTTGTGACTGTGGGATTAGATTGTGGTTGTGGGATTTGGAATTGTGATATCATATCAGATCAAAAGAGTGATTTGTAACTATAATGGTAACCATGGGATTTTAGTTCTTGATTTTAATTTTAAGTTTTAAAGGCTGATTTGAAATTTGGGTAATTGTGTCATTCTGATATGATATTGTGACTAGAGTTGTCATGTTAAAGAAAAAGTAGTCTAAAACACTGAAACATAATTTGTGACCGTGGATCTTGAATATTTCTTTTGATTTAAATAGGTGATTTGGGAAGTGGGAGCTTGTGTCAAAAAATTCTGACTACTTTCCAGTTACCAAAAAGTTGGGGCAGGACATGGTTGGGTAGCCAGACATTATTGTTTTAGTAATTCGGTCGGGTCGGTTTATTTGGTTGAAATATTGTATAATCCGAAACTTGAACCAGATATTCAGTTATTCTTAAGTTGGACCCGTGACCAACCACTATCTTCATTCGAAGCTCGTGGGCCTCCAGATCGGGTGGGTACAGTAGGGTGGATCTGTTGGCCCGGGTCTTTGAATAGCCTTAGTTTTAATCAGCTAAGAAAAACTATATTTAGTTGGCTCGGTTCATAATATCTATTTATTTGTTAAGAGTACTTTCTTAATACATATATTTTTTTATGACTTTTAAATTTTTTTTTTTTAATATCCTGCTTACACGGAATTCATCGTCCCTTTTTTAATTTTATCTTCATTTAATTATTTAACTACATCATCATATATATTTGGTCCTAAAATTTATATATATATATATATATATATAATATCTAAAATCTATATATATATATATATATATTTATATATAAAATTACATTTTTCTTATATTATTAAAGTTTTGTATTTTTCTTTTCTCCAATATAAGTGATGAACTGGAATTCAACTCAGTTGGGTCCATATGGGCAAGCCATATTCACTCATGAGCATGAGCAAAGTTGGTAAAACATGCTTGAAGAAAAATATGTTGAATCTTGATCACTTCAGTTGTTCCTCTTTGAAAATTTAAACACTTTATGTTTAGTATGAATTATGAAGCTAAAAGATTGAATTGAATTTTAGGCAAAGTCAGAGAATGCAATTTATAATTTAGCCTAAAAAGAATTTACATGTTGACTCAAGTAAATAAAATTAAGCTCCTATTTGTTAACCAATCTCTTATTTACACAATTATCTACGACTTTTTATTTAAATAGTTACACCGTTAAACAATCTTAAGTCATTGCTTAATATGTTGCTAAACATATATTGTAAACAAAGAAGCAACATTTGATGTTTTCATTGATAGAATGTATTTTAATTAAGATGATGGAAGCTGTAGGGAACAAAAAAACCAGAGGCCTAGGCCCACTAAGAATTGTGGCTGGATTGGTCCAACCATGACCCTAAACAATGAATTTATAAGAGAGGGAAACAAAAAACCAAAGGGGAACTCCGCCTGAGGAGAAAAATAAGGAAGAAAAGACCAATTTTCTTATGTTGAAGAACCACTTTCTCAATACTGATTAGTCTGAGGAGACCACATTTACATAAGAATTATTACTATTCACTCTTCTCTCTCTGGATTCTCTAACTGTTCTGCTTATTTCTTTATTTGTCCTTTGATAGATGTGTTTAGATCCCTTTTTTTTGTAAACCCCTCATTTCTTCATATATTAACCATCCATTCCTACTTAACTAGCTTTCTCTTATGACACTTGTCTTTTTCTACCTCTGAAGAATGTGGTGGAAGGAGTTTACTTAGCTGTGACTTATATTGTTCAGGCCACTTCCTCATTAATGCAGCTAATAAAACTGTTGCCCACCATTTAATGTGGAGGTGACAGGCTACTCTAAACTAGAAACTTCCTCTATGACCACTGACTCTCTCTCTTTAGACTCTCATTCCCACTTGGAACGCCTCAGAGTACTTTGACTCAACCCTTCCTCTCTTTGGGTAACCTCCCTCCTCGGGCATGTGGCTCGTGGCGTTCCCATACCAATGTTGCAACTCTTCAACTTCATCCACAGTCCTCGGGTACCCACAGAAGCTAATTCCATTTTATGAACCTTTAATTTTTATTTTTATTGGAAATGAATTTCTATTCAATCTATAAACTATTTAAATGTAAGGGGAAAAAAAAGAGAGAATAAGAGAATGACCGTATAATTCCTTACCACCTTAAAGAGGTGGACTAGCATGTTTGAGAAAAAGGAAGGCGAAAATACACTTTTAGCCTCGAAACATGTCATTTGTTGTTTTTTAAAGATAAGGATTCATATATCTGCCTTACAACATCTATAACTAAAGATGTAGCGTCCAACTCAAGGGAAGTTCCCATAGCGGTTTATATGAATTTAATGGAACATCACACCTTAAAAGTAGTACTCTTATATCTCGATAGACGAGGTTCATCTTTATGTGTTGGATCTTTTGTTTGGTTTTGGTAGGCTACGAATATTGGCACTATCGTTAAAATTATTGTTGATGTGGCTATAATTTTTTCTGCTATTGGTTGTTGAAAATGGGAGTTAACCTCTAAGGATAGGGTTGTTGACCGTGATAAGAAGAAATTTTGAACTAAAAAAAAAAAATTATTAGATGATTTTTATGGTGATTAAGATATGGGTTTTAAGAGTTCTTTTTTTTTTAGAAGGCAGTTCTTTTTGAATTAGGTAATGAATATAAAATAAATTTATAAACATATGTTTATTTTATAAATGATAAACATCTTGTTTTATAATATAAGGAAACATTAATGGATGCCTTAAGGGAATTGTTTTAGGAAATATTTTTAGAACTTTTTATTTGAAAAGGAAAAATAAATAATTAGGTTTTTGACAACTTTATATATTTCTTATGAAAGTAGTATCAAAACTATCATTAAATAGTTATCAACAAATGCCCTGAGAACTGGACCTTTTATAATATGTTTATACATATCTCTCTTCTTTACAGACTTAGAATAAATTATGATCTATTTTCATGTAAAGCTAACAAAATTTCTTTTAGAGAAACTATAAAGCTAACAAACTAGTTACAAAAAAACTGCTAAAGATTGAAATGGTGCCTTGGTCCAGAATATTTAGTTGTTTAGAGAACTTTCTTAATACTTTTATCTGTTTTTAATTTTTTTGATCATGTGACATGATACATAGATTTCATCCTCTCTTTTTATTTTTATATTTTTATATTTTATTTTCATTTAATTATGGAAAAAGTTAACGGATGATTTCTTAAGAATATTGGTTTAGAAAATACTTTTAGAAACTTTTTAAAAGTTGTATTAAAATATTCCTTAAATAGTCCTTTAACTCCTTAGGGCACCCAAACCTTTAATTATTTAACTACCGACAGCTTTGTTCAAAATTACTTCTTGCAGTGTAGGCACAATCATCCTCTATTTATAGCAAACAAGATTGAAATCAATTTTGAACCATTCTGTGTAAGCCAAAGAGTTGCAAAAGAATGAAAAATTGAGCTTGACCATATGATTCCAAATCAAAACAATAAAATGGAAAGATTGATAGATTATACAATCATCCTTTGATATGTATTTAGATTTCCAATGCTATTATTAAGTCAAATATTTTCATTTGCCAGTTCGGTTCCCCTAGACATTCTTTTTTTAATCATTAGTTTTTGTTTTTGGTGGATGAGACGATAATAAAAACAACTAAGAAGGAACAACAGACACAGGACAGTCTGTTAAAACACAGACCACTGTTGTCTTGTTCAAAGAAAACAAAAGCGTCTACAGGCGGACTTTCAAAAATTTTAAAATGTAAGTCTTGATCAGCACCTAACCTTGCAAGAGCATTTGCACATTGATTTGACTGACAGAAGCAGTGTTTAAATTGCACCTGCTGAAACTTGGTGATGAGCATCCTACAGTCATCCAAAATGGGAGAGATCACATCATTAACATATCCCATCTTACAAAATATCTCCACAATGGATTTAGCATCCATTTCAACCATAAGAGAGGGAATATTCAGATTACTACGCAGCAATAACCCATCCCTTAATCCCCATAGTTCAGCCACAAAGCTATTCATGGTCCCCTTTAATCATTAGTTGAATAAAAGTATTTGATCGGATTCTCTAGGGAAAAAAAAAAAAGAGGAAGAAGAAGAAGAAAGATTATACATTATTTATTTCTTTTTGGATTAATTAATGGGAATGTGATTTGAAATTATCAAATCGTACTGCGAATATCTTTGACGGTGGTGGTTGAACTAGAATTCAACTTGGACTGGTCCATATGGGACAAACCATATTTACTCATGTGCTTGGCCAAAGTTGGTGAAACATGCTAGTAGAAAAATATGTTGAATTTTGATCACTTCAGTTGTTTTTTTAATTAAAAAAAAAAAATTAAACACTTTATATATACTTAATAAGAATTATGAAGTTAAGAGATTGAATTGAATTTTAGGCAAAATCAGAGTGCGAAATTTGTAATCCAGCCTAAGAAAAATTTATATGTTGATTCAACTCTCAAGTAAAATAAAAGTAAGCTCCCATTTGTTAACCAATCTCTTCTTACGTGATTACTGCGGCTTTGTATTCAACTTTGAGGCAATGGTAGTTAGTACCCCTTTCCAATGGGTGGTTTCTGGCTTTATATAGAATAACTAGCATTGATCTATTGAAATAGATACTTTTAATTCTAGAACTTTGGTAGTAGAGTTTTTGTGGAATATAGCTTTAATTTAAAAGTACTTTATTGTTTTGAGTTTAGCGAATTAAAATGAATAATTCATTAAAATTTTGAATTTATAAAGTATGAAAGACCCTATAAGCCTAACTTCCGTTTGTCCATTACTTGAAAAAAGAAAAAAGAAAAAGAAAAAAAAGGTTTGCCCATTGCGGTTTTGAACTTTTAGTCATTATTTTCTTAGTCGACTGTATGTTGGCATGTCCTAATTATGTGGCCAAGGGTCAAGTTGCTTTCATGGTACTATAATTATGTGGCCAAAGGTCAAGATTAATTTTCTAGGAATTTCTGGTGCCGACTACCAAGCACCGGTTTTGGTTATAAGATAGCAGTTTTGACCAAGTCCCAAACCAGCTGCTCTACCAACAGGTTGGAGGGAACTCTGTGTTCTCGATAGATTATACTAATTCTGCTATTATACATAGTATTAGATTAGTTTCCTACGAGGTAATTTACCGACAAAGTAGAGGATGGAAGACAACCTGTCCCGAAAGGGTTAGTCACATCTGAACCATATTTCAAAAGTATTAGTCAAGTTTGCTCATCACTATTATCTATATAGCCCAATTCAACCTTAGTAACACTCAATGCGAGACTCTATATTACCCCGTATTACATATTTATCCAATCCAATCCACATGATCCTGGTATCACCAAAATCCCATCCACATGATCCCGGTATCACAAAAACTGTCAACCGCCCTTCGCTTTTAATGTTGATTCCACATATAGTGTGCTTATTTTATGTTTTTGGTGGTCATACAAATATGAGCTTATGCCATTGTGTTTAGTTTTCAATCATTCAATCACGTACATTTGTTTTCTTGATGGTTAGAACAAAGTTGGAAGCAGTGGCTAATGATTCCCTCTTATTATTAGTTGCATGTAGTTTGTTCCCTTTTTTCTGTAAATGATACTCCATCCTGGTCATTCTTTTTCATAATCTGTGCAAACTAGTTAAATAAAAGTTTCAAAATAGTGAAGGTTAACAAAGGTTGTTTTTGCCAGAGTAAGTCATTTAAGCATTCATTTATAACAAAGCACTGGTTTATCAAAGCGGGTTCCTATAGTCTTATAAAGTAGTTGGCTCTGAGTTTCAGATTTAACATACAAGTTACTCAAACTTATGAAGAGAGAAACACAAAGACCATCCATGACCATTATATCATACCTTTCAAGTAAGTACGCATACAAAAAGAAAGAAAAAAAAAAGAAGAAGGAAAATTGGAAATATAGATAATACACCCAAGATTGTGTTCCAGTACTTGCAGTCTTATATTTCTGTGTTCTTTGCTAGGGGCTCCCTTCTATGCCATTTCTCATCCATGATTGTTTTTATAGGCACTACCATGACCATATATAAACCTTGCTGTTCCCTCTGTGTACACATGAGTCTCATTATCCAGCCTGCCAAATGATCGTCTCAAATTAGTTTCTGCTTAAGTAGTCAGAAAATGAAATTACATATATGTGCATTCAAAGGTGAACACAATCAGGCTCACGAATTTCGAACTGCTTTGCTCAAGGTGGATGCTGATGAAAATGTTTTCCCATCAAGATATCTGTTCTCTCCCTTGATCTTGTGTTTCATCCTAAGGTCTAACTCATCAGCATTCAGCACAAAGGGAGAATCAGAAGCCTGCCAATTCCATCAACTCTTAGTCCACCAAATTAATTTCAATTTTAGCAATATATATTGAGAATATGAAGCACCTAGTTGTATTATAATGTTGTATAATACAATATGTTATGAATTTTCTCTGTTGGAATGTATAAGACTGAAAATTTCTAAAAAAACAGACGAAAGAAGGCATTGATTTGTCATACCATAACCCATCCCCAAGTATCAGCAAAAGAAGGAATATGAGCTGAGTAAGGCACAACATCTGCACGCGAAAAGAAGTCAGTGAGCCATGTGATCATTTCTGTTCTTGTTTAAAGGGGATGACTAATAGAAAGCTTGAAAAAGCAACATATCATTATTTTTCCCAGTTACTTACATTTGAAAACCTGTCTTAAAGTGTTGTAAATGCAAGAGAATACTTCTGTATGGCTGAATATTCCAGCTGGTCCTGCCTACATTGATTACAATACATAAACTGGTTAATTTTTTCAACAATGCTACAGATATTTACAATTTATTGAGGTGTCAAACTATGATTAGTGCAATAACACTTTCACGACCACCATTGCCTCACTTTTATTATACATTAATCACAACATGCTATGTCAATGGTTATAAATACGTGGTGTCATTTGACTTTTTGTAATTTTCCTTCTCTCCATACACATACACACCTGTGTGACAAATATGCCACCCTGATTCAGTCTAGGCTTGACAGTAAATTCATAGAAGGATTTGGTGTAGAGTTTATAACATGGGCCTCCCTCAATTGGGTCAGCCAGGTCGCCTATGATCACATCATAAGCCTCTTCTCTGCTTTCTAGCTCAGCCCTGCAGCAAACCATGACAATTCATACTGGTTATAACAACAGTAATAATGGTAATCACAATAAGGACATCTATCTGTTGTAATTAAGTAGAGAATGAGGACCTTGCATCATTGATAATGAGATCAAGTCTTGGATCACAGAAAGCTTCCCTGTTTACAACCAAGTAAGACTTGCAAAAATCAACCACTTCCTGCACCATGGAAGAAGTAATTGCTGAGCCACCATTCCTTGTTGGGTATAAATTATAATAAGAAATTTCCATTTAATCATATATTTTACGGCTCTAAAGTATTACTTTTGTCACATACATGTAATAGAAGGTCAGATAAATGTTAGACATTTCCCTTTAATTAGATATTTTGCGGCTCTAAAGTATTGCTTTTGTCACATACATATAATTAAAGGTCACATACATGTTAGAAACTGGTAACCATTGCTGCTTTCACTAATCCTATTCTTGTCTTTCGTGTGAAGAGACAAGACAAAATAAAGGATCTTTTGCAAGAGCAGCACAAAGAAGAAAAAAACCATTGCTTGTTCACATATCACAGTAAAAAGTGTAAAACAAATATGATGACAATAGTCATTTTCATTAGAAAGTACTTCAAGAAAAAGAAAAAGAAGAAGAAAATCCTAAAGAGAGAGAGAAGAAAAAACAAAAAGTACATACGACCTCGTGAAACCAAAAAGTCTTAGAAGGAAATATTGAGTTAAAACACATAATACACACAAATATATAAATTAAAAACTTTAGAAGTTTTACCTCATCAATGTCACACATAATAACCTTCTCTACAGTCTTATGTCTAAGAATTTCTCTTGCTGTGGAACCTTCACCTCCTCCCATAATAAAAATGGTCCTTGGACTATACAATAAAAAATATAAGTCAGATTAAAATGTAGCCTCAACATACTATCCAATACTACATAAAACAAGAGGAGTAAAAAGTAATAACAAATAATAAGAGGAAAAGGTACTTTGAATGATGAAGAAGTGCTGGATGAACCAGAGATTCATGGTAGATGAATTCATCAGTCTCAGCACTTTGAAGCTTTCCATCAATGACTAGAGCCTATATATGTAAAAACAATGTTTAGCTCAATAAAAAATTACACTTAGAATTGCCACAAAAGAAATGTAACATTTTCTTTTCAACTAAGATTTATTATAGATAAACCTTTCCAAAAGGCTTTGTGTCCAACAGCGCAATGTCCTGGTACTGAGTAGCCCCTGTATGCAATATACTACATAAAAGGAAAAAAAAAAAAATTATGATTTATAAATATAATTAACAAAAGCCATTACAAGACTAATTTTTTTTTTTAAAATTAATGTTGTCTAGCTTTTTCATGACCATGGTGTTGAATTGAAAAACTTGTCGCCTTTTTAACAATAGTCTTTTTGAAAGGATTATTATAACAGTTCCCACTTCCTTGTGTCAAAGAAATAATAATTACTTCAAAATCTAGAATATAACCCTAGCAGACAACTTGGGCATTGTCGATCTTGTTGTCCCTTACCCACTTGAAAGGTTAAGAAAGGGAAAGGAAATCAAACTTTGCCACAAAATCCGCCACCGAGTCCGATTATTATTATCATTAAAATCGGCGGCTTAGACCTTAAATAAAAAAAAGAAAAAAAGAACTCTTTTGTTATTTTGGTTAAGTAACAAAAAAATTAAGAAGAACTCTTAAAAGTAGGAAATGTGACAGTTAATAACAGGAAAAATATGGAGTGTGGATTCTTAAATTTTTGGAAGAAAATTCTCTATCTGGCTCAATTTTCCAACTTTAGTTTTTTTTTTTTTTTAAAGAGAGAAAAAAAAAAGTGTGATATCTTACTATTTGATGAAGTATGAAGTGAAATACTTAAGAGTGGAACAGCTAGAAGATTTTTATTCAGTAACTCTGTTTAGTCTTAAGATAAATAAATTGAACAGAATAAATATATTACACCACTGTGACTAGATAATAAAATAAGCTTTTATAGGATATATATATACCTATTGAGAGCAAAGGACCATCTCAAATTCTCTTCAATCTCTTCCTCATACCAACAGCTCTTCCTATAACCATTTAATGGAAGTTCTTTTCCATGAACTCCATTCCCATTTGAAATACCATTGGAGCAAGAAATATCACCCATTTTCCTATATCACTCAAAGAACCTTGACACAAAGTGAGAGAGAGAGAGAGAGAGAGAGAGAGAGAGAGTGTGAGAGCTAAGTGATGAGGAGAATAGAGGGCTTGGTACAGAATATAAATGGGAGGGCAGTAGGGAAAGAAATGAAAAGGACTATGATTTGTGCTATGGATGAGTAGAGATATTTATCGAAGTGGGTGTGCTCGAGAGTGTAAAAGAAACACAATATCCTCATGGATTTTCGGGACAGAGTGCGTGGTTTCTAAGGTTGATTTCTTCGCGTGGTTGTATCCATATTGTCTTCAATCTCTTTTATCCAAAATATTCATTATATTGGACATACGTGATGATCTTTGCCATGTGCATGCGCAGCCATGAGTATGATAAAACGAAGGAAGTGATTTTTACGTGTATGATGTGGCAAGGGCTAAAGATTGTGTAAAAAGTAAAAACTTAGCTAAAAAAACAAAAATTTGTAGCTAGGGACCAATGTACTATTGAATTAATTGAACCTTTGTGAATTTTAAAATGGGAGCATTTGACACGTGGCATGTAAATGTGATGGCATACATAGATAAAGCAGCGTGGATGATGATGACCATTGTAGGTAAAAAAGAAAAAAGAAGTAATGTTAGGAATATTGCAAATTTTATTATTTATAATTGATGTTTTGGATTGATGATAAAGAATAATTATTCTAGAGCAAATATCATAAATTAAAATTTTATCTTATCTATATATATATATATATATATAAATATGACTAAAAAATTTATTTATTATATGTTATTGATGTGGTACCAATCACATTTATTGTCATGCCGGTTTGCAAATTTTTTAGATTAAAATTAGTAGTACCTTTAAGTGGTTTGCAAATTTTATATACTAAATTTACCATACCTTTAAGAACAGTGAAATCTTCTAATTTATGTTCAACCTATTGTAGTATAACATATGTTTGATTTTTTTTTTTTTTTTACTTTGAATATTTTATAAGGAAAGAATTAAAAAGAAATATGAAAAGTTGTTATTGGGGGAATATAAAGTGAAACACTCAAAATGGGACAAATGATATTTATTCATACCTTTAACATTTTTTATAATTGGATTTTAGTTAGCTCAATTAGTAAAATCTTTAATGATTGAATAAGAAATTTGGAGTTCAGTCTCTGCTTACATTAAAAACCGATTGATGTCTTAATTTAATGATAAATAGCTATTAGTAAAAGTGGATGTCATATGTTGAAATTCTCTATAAAAATTAAAAAAAAAAAACATTTTTCATAATAACTAAAAAAAAAAAAAAAATTCCTTATACCACTCTCATTGTTTTATTTTATATTCTACAAATTACAATCTGTATCTTATAAAGTTCTAAAGTATCAAAAGTTTAAAATAGAAAAAAATTTAGATACACCACATCATCCTGTAGTTGTAGAGCGCATAAAGCAGAGCATGGGATATGAATTTTTATTCAGTTAATTAGAGTGGTAGAAAAGGTTAAAGGATGATGATTGATAGGCTGACAATTACCGAAAATTTTGGTTATTATTCTTTTCTTCAGGAATGTGTGCAAATCTTGGTTGGAGAGATAAAAAAAAAAAAAAAATTCCTTATACCACTCTCATTGTTTTATTTTATATTCTACAAATTACAATCTGTATCTTATAAAGTTCTAAAGTATCAAAAGTTTAAAATAGAAAAAAATTTAGATACACCACATCATCCTGTAGTTGTAGAGCGCATAAAGCAGAGCATGGGATATGAATTTTTATTCAGTTAATTAGAGTGGTAGAAAAGGTTAAAGGATGATGATTGATAGGCTGACAATTACCGAAAATTTTGGTTATTATTCTTTTCTTCAGGAATGTGTGCAAATCTTGGTTGGAGAGAGAGAAGAAGAAGAAGTGAAGAGCGTGCAGTGGAAATCATCATCATATTCTCTTTGTTGCCTCAAAAGATTGAGGAAGAGCGTGCTATGCCAGGCGCACTCATAATCACCATCACAAACCAAAGACATCAATATCCTCTCTAAGTCTCTATCCCCACCATGCCCGGAAAAAAATCCAGAAAAAAAAAAAAACCACCACTAAGACTGTAGAGTTCACCATTTTGATCATGCTTATTCCACGTGTCACGACATGGTCACATCTTGTAAATCCACTTTGTGGGTCTAGTGGGACCCCAAATGTCACGTTTCAAACAATATGATGTAATTTTGGCATCAGCATGATGTGCATATTTTGGACCATTGGTAGACAAGGAGGGTTCATTAGAGAATTCTAGTGGGTGTGTTTGTTCTTGAATCTTTTTCTTCATGCACGCCAACTATGAATACAAAGAAAAAATCAATCCTTTGTAGGGTTTCAGGGGTTATCATGAATTGGAAAGTTATCATGTTACCGAAGGGTCTTAAAGCCAATCCTCTTTCATTTGCTTCACTGTTCTGTTCCCCTTTTTTCTTTTACTTCCCTCTGTTCCCCTCTTCATGACCTGTGGAAATCATTACAAATGGCAATGTTTTAGCCACCATCTGATATAACATAACATAAAATATGATTGGTATGTTCCACTACTTGATGCTTTTTTAAAGCTATTTGTATCTGTCTGTTTGGATTAACCTTTTTTTTTTCAAATTGTACAAACATTATCATTTTCATATATACATTCATCAGCCTTACCCTTCATCATGTCACCACCATTGTTGTCACCATAATAGCTGAAGCCATATCAACCTGACTCGTTGCTGGTGCTGTTACCACCGTCACTACTGTCACTACTGCTCCCAATAACCCAGTGTTGCCTCCACCACTACTATTAAAATTTAAACATCAAAACTCCATACCACCACCATTAACAAATCATTATTTCTACCATTACAATTTAGTAATTTACTATCATCATTTTAAATTAGTAAGATTGGAACCCCTATCAATTTGAAATCTGTCATTTCAAAAACTATTAGGATAGATAGTTTTTAGAAAGATAGTTTGTCTGTCATGAATGCCTTTTTTTTTTCTTTTTTGGCTAAGAAAGAGTGTCAATTAGTTAGGTGTACATAATTAAAACTAGGATTCCAAATCTTCTGACTCTCCCTCTAAATACTGAATTTCATGCTCCACAAACCATTTTCTACTGCATGTATTCCATTTTTTTCCAAATTTCTATAAGGGACTCACCACATATGTAAGAGATAGAGAGAAAAAAAAAATAGAGAGAGAGTTTCACTTTATACTCTTATCAATTACAATATTGCAATATATTCTATTTATTTATGCTTTATAAGAATAAACATAAATATGTAAGAGATTGTAATTGGTGAAGCAGTTTCACTTTATACTCTATCCATTACAATATTGTCATATATTCTATTTATTTATGTTTTACAAAATAAACATAAATATGTAAGAGATTGCAGTCAGTGAAGCTTGAGTGGAGTACCCACATTGAGGAAAAGGATTTTTACTCACCCTCCCATTGACTACTAGTCTCATTGGCTGACAGTGGCTATGCACTTTCTTTATGCTTATACCTTTTTAGGTTGAATAAATTCGGATTTATCAGAAAGGAAAGTTAGGTCTAAATATTCTTAAAGTTAAAGATGTGTATTTGCATGTGAAGTTGGTATACAGCCGGTGTAAGTTTGATTTTGTAATGAATCTTNGTGAAGCATTGAGTGGAGTACCCACATTGAGGAAAAGGATTTTTACTCACCCTCCCATTGACTACTAGTCTCATTGGCTGACAGTGGCTATGCACTTTCTTTATGCTTATACCTTTTTAGGTTGAATAAATTCGGATTTATCAGAAAGGAAAGTTAGGTCTAAATATTCTTAAAGTTAAAGATGTGTATTTGCATGTGAAGTTGGTATACAGCCGGTGTAAGTTTGATTTTGTAATGATCTTAGGTATATACTCTTAAATTTTAAAATAATATAACAACAACAAATTAATAATCTTAGGTATAGGTTGCAAAATTTCCCAAGTTAACTTATACATTCGTATTTGAAGAAAAGCCTCAAAATTCTTTCAAGTCTGGCTTTATGATCACAAACTGAAAAAAGTTTGTGAAACTTTCCCAAGAGAAAATTGAAAACATGGTGTTTAGTAATGCGTGCAAACAGGTTTATTTTGTGCATAGAATGCAAAAGGAACTATCAGTTGGCTTAGTTTGTGTTTCATAAAATGAGAAACTATGAAGGTTGTAACAAAATAAAGGAGGACAAGAGAAAAATATGTCAGTATACATCTACAAAATCTAAGCCTGGATTTGCATTAGCTTTTTATTCAAAACTCAAAAGTTTAATTATTTATTTACTAAAAGTTAAAAATTATCAATGTACTTCAAAAAAAAATATATATATATATATTATATTAAAATTATACATAAACAAATAGACTAGGAGAAAGAAAAATCAAATGCCGAATTATCATCAATGGGATTTAATTCATCAGGAAGTTTGAAATTTCACAGAAAATTTTGAGATATCTCTTTTGTTTACCCAAATGAAACTAGTATTGACAATTCTCAAATTACAACTTTTAAGTAAGATCTCGTGTCAAAACTTCTCATCTAAAACATACCTTTTTTTATCATACCTAAATACCTAATGTCTATAGCTAGTTGCATAATTTATAATCCAAACGCATCAAATTCATACTCAAAACTAATATTTGTTGATAGTATAACAGTTGCAGCCAAATTTACACCTAACTTAGAGTACCTATGTTACACGTCAAAGCTTCATCTAATTGATAGACTCACAATCCAAAACACTGAATAATGCAAGATATGCTTATAAATGCATTTATCAAAAAAATTTGACGAATCAAAAGTTATGTAAAAAGAAGAAACTAATATTTATAGTAGTTTCCAAGGTCGTGGCCCCTTTTGTTGCACATACATTTGATGAATATGAGGAAAAGGTATTTGGTATCATTGGGGTATATTACACCTTTTACACAAGAATGGATAGTGTGAGCTAGACTTACTCTTATGTAGGAGGAGTGGGATATTGGCATTAGATTGGTAAAGGCAAAATATGCATTGTGGAACCTCAAGGGTTTTCTTATTAGGGAGTTAGGGACATTAAAAACAAAACCCATGTATAAGGTTTAGGTCTAGTGCCTAACCCTAGCTATTGTGTTATCATATAATACTCAAATCCCGTGTTTCAGTTGCATGTAGCTAAACTCACGAAATATGGGAAAATTTTTCTAGCAACTCTTACCCATGAACTTTGCATCATCACATGACATTGTTTCTTCTAAATTTATCAATGCCAAATTTCAATTTATTCAACATGTGCTAATTTATTAGAAGTCGATCTTATAGTTTTGTGGTATTTTTTGCTCTTCTTCTATATAAAGAGAATCACGGTACAAATTTCTTTCCCTACTTAAAATATTAATTGAACTATAAAAAAATTACATGTATGCTAATTCAAAGGAATTACACATTCAAGCATTATTTATCCATAAAATTTTAATATGTTTACTGGAAAAAGAGAAGTGGGCTAAGCACAAAATTCTTTTAGAAGGATCCTCCCTACAAAATATAAGGCCCAGCATGTGGGGTCCAAGTTCTTTGTACTCTTTTTAGGGGTGTCCAACCACCACCCAACAAAACCGATCCGACCTAATCTAATCCAAGATACCTTAGGTCGGTGGATTAGAATTTTATTTTGAGCCTCAAAATTCAGTTGATAGTTTTTCAATCCTATCTAATCAATTTTGACTCAATATCTATATAAATATACTTTATTAGCCTTATTTTAATTTTGTTAGTTTAATTTATTTTGTTGTTCTAGGAATTATTTTCATTGATTTCAAAACCTTGGAATATAATTGAAACATTTTCTGTGAATTGTAATCATTTATTAAAAAAAGTGTTGAAATTAAGAATTGATGAAAGTCCAAGTTTTTATAAGGAATGAAACATGATAAGTAAAATTATAGCACGCAAGGCGCTCCGGATTTAGCCCGTCGGCTTTGATCATAGAGTAGGACCTTCGGCTTAAGCTGACGGGGTAAACTATGAGAGAAGCTGAAGACCCAAAAAACTGACGGACAGTGACTTGACAGGAAGAAAGTCAGCTCACTCAGGAGAAGCTGACGCCATTATGGCTAAGGGGAATAAGGAAAGCTGACGATCCTAAAGCTGACAATCTTGAAACTGACGGTCTTAGTGAAACCTTGGCTTGGTCACCACACATGAGTATATAAGGAAATGACTTGTATCCTACGCTTAATGTTAGTATCCTATAAGGAAAGGATTCCGTAATATACGCTCATTAGGATTCCTATAAAGAGAGGACTTTGAGCCCAAGGAAGAGATGGTTTACCCTTTTCTACTATAAAAGCCTCAATACCCTCACAAATCAAGGTACGCACAATTACACCCTCTCTAGCACTCTAGAGTTGTAAAAGGTTCTAACTTGACCTTCGGAGGGTATTTGGCCGGCACCACACCGATGCTCTCTGTTAGGTCTTCTTTTTTCTTTATGCAGGTGGCGTTTCAAGTGTGCGAGCATTGTGTGGCTCATTGGTGATATTTTCAGCATTGTCAGTTGGCGCTGTCTGTGGAAAACACTTAAGCTTATGTAAGCCACACTATAGTTTCCCGGACAAAAGAGTTGCATGGTGCTCACCCACTTGATGGCAACCACAGAAGATGTTCGAGAAGAGGAACCACCCATGACCGCCCTTGAGAGACAAGTTCAAACTCTCGTCGCTGCCGTGGAACACCTCACCAAGCAAAACCACGACCTGGAGGAATAGCTGCGGCAGAAGAATGCACCACCAAACAACCAGAGAGATGATCAAGAAGGAACCAGTGCCGAGAGAAGGAACCAGGAAGGACCCAAAGGCAGTAAAGTTCTGAACCAGCAGGAATAACAGGAGACCAGCCGTACCTTCGGTTTTGACATGGCACCTCCTTACATGGTCGCGGAGATGCAATTGATGAAGGAAAGGATGGATCTTATGATGAACGCCCTTAAGGGACGGGTATCTAGTGACCTCGACGATTTGGTTCACCGAACTGATTCGTCGTTCACTACCTCTGTTAACTCCTTCTCCCTGCCCTAGAAGTTTTGAATGCCACAGATTGAGAGCTATGATGGAGCTAAGGACCCGTTTGATCACCTGGAGACCTTCAAGACCTTGATGCATCTTCAAGGAGTAGCGGACGAGATCATGTGTAGGGCCTTCCCTACAACGTTGAAGGGCCCTACAAAAATTTGGTTTAGTTGGCTGACACCCAACTCCATCAGCACATTTAAAGAGCTGAGCACCCAATTCACTTCGCACTTTATTGGAGGGCATCAGTACAAAAAGTCTACCGCATGCCTGAAAAGTATCAAACAACGGGAGGATGAAACTCTGAGATCTTACATAGCCCGCTTTAATAAGGAAGTGCTCTTGATTAATGAGGCCGACGACAAAATACTTATGGCAGCTTTTACGAACGGTCTGAAGAAGGGTAAATTCTTATTTTCACTATATAAGAATGACTCGAAAACTATGTTAGACGTGCTTTACAGGGCCACCAAGTACATGAATGCCAAAGACGCTTTACTAGCTTGTGAAGAAAAACCCAAGAAGAGAGAGAGGCAGGAAGATACCCGGCAGGAAAGAGGACAGAAGATGGCAAGAACCGGAGAGCGAAGGGATGATAGGTGGTCTAAGCCCCCTATGGGGAGATTCACAAACTTCACCCCACTAACCACCCCAATCGACCAAGTCCTTATGCAAATCAAGGACAAGGGGGCATTAACTTTCCCTGAAAAGTTGAAGGGAGATCCTAACAAGCAGTCCCAAGATAAATACTGCCGCTTCCACTGCAACCACGGACATGATATGGCCGACTATTACGACTTGAAACAGCAAATTGAAGCCCTCATTAGGCAAGGAAAATTGCAGAAGTTCGTTAGCAAGGAAAGGGCAGATCAGCTCCCTCAAAAGCAAGCCCCCCGGCGAGACAATGAGCGTTTGAGACAGCCCTTAGGAGACATAAGGATGATTGTAGGAGGCGCGGCCGCCAACGGCCTATCAAAAGGGGCTTCAAAGACTTATCTTAGAATGGTCCAGAACATTCATCTCACCGACGTCATTGCAAAGATGTCGCGAGTTGACAATCCCCTCATCAGCTTCTTGGAAGAAGATGCCTGACGCCTCCACCATCCGCATGACGATGCGCTTGTTGTTAGCATACAGGTAGGGGATTATAACATGTACTGGGTCTTAGTCGACAACGGGAGCTCTGCAGATATTCTCTACTACCCTGCATTCCAACAGATGTGGATCAGCAGAGAGCGACTAACCCCGGCCAACGCTTCACTCGTCAGGTTCAGTGGAACTAAAGTGTACCCCTTAGGCGCGATCACATTGCCGGTTACCATTGGAGATTACCCCCAACAAATCACTAGGGACGTTACGTTCCTGTAGTCGATTGCTCCTCTGCCTATAATGCCATAATAGGACAACCTACCCTTAACTCCTGAAAGGTCGTAGCTTCAACTTATCACCTGATGATTAAATTCTTCACTGAGTACGGAGTAGGAGAATTGCAAGGAGACCAAATAATCGTGCGTGAGTGCTATATTGCAATGCTGGAGATGGACGACCATTTGCAAACCATGAGCATAGAAGAACAATGAACGGGGGCAAAACCCGTAGAGAGGCTCGAGGAGATACCCCTCAACAGCTCCAGGACTGACAGGACCACCAGGCTCGGTATTCTCACCAGCTTTGCAATTCGCTCAGCACTCGTAACTTTCCTTAAGGAAAATCAAGATGTGTTTGCTTGGAGCCATGAGGACATGCCCCTAATTGACCCTTTAGTCATGGTGCATAGGTTGAATGTGTCACCATCCTGTCCACCCGTTCAACAGAAGAAGCGGGTCTTTGCCCAAGAGCGAGACCAAGCGATAGTTGAAGAAGTCGGTAAGCTACAAGAGGCAGGCTTCATTAGGGAAGTGTACTATCCTAACTAGTTAGCAAACGTTGTAATGGTTAAGAAAGCCAATGGAAAATGGAGGATGTGCGTGGATTTCACCGACCTGAACAAAGTTTGCCCCAAAGACAATTATCCCCTCCCACAAGTCAACATTCTAGTAGACTCTACGGCCTAGCACAAGCTATTAAGCTTCATGGACGCGTTCTCTGGTTACAATCAAATTCGGATGCATGAAGCCGATTAGGAGAAAACTTCGTTCATAACTAGTCAAAGACTCTTTTGTTATAAGGTGATGCCGTTCGACTTAAAAAATGCAGGTGCAACATATCAAAGGCTTATGAACAAGATGTTCGCGTAGCAGATCAGGAGAAATGTCTAAGTCTACGTTGATGATATACTAGTGAAAAGCCGGAGGAGGATCATTTGGAAGACCTCAAGGAAATGTTCGACACTATTCACTCTTACAACATGAAGCTTAATCCAGCAAAATGCGCCTTCGGAGTGACGGCAGGAAAATTCCTCGGATTCATGGTGTCGTAGAGAAGCATCGAGGCCAACTTGAACAAGATCCGGGCCATAATGGAGATGGCACCACCAAAGAATGTGAAGAAAGTACAAAGCCTCAACGGTAAAATAGCTACGCTGGATAGATTTGTATCAAGAGCAATGGAAAAATGCTTTCCCTTCTTTTGCACACTGAAGAAATCTTTCGAATGGACTGCCGAGTGTCAGCAATCATTTGAGGAGTTAAAAGTCTATCTTTCTTCCCTGCCATTACTAAGTCCCTCGCAGCTCGGTGAGGAGCTTTTACTCTATCTGGTTGTCTCCCCTGCTGCCGTCAGCGCCGCCTTGGTCAGAGAAGAAGAAAGAGTGCAGAAGCCCGTGTACTACGCTAGTTGGGCACTTTGCAGTGTCGAAGAAAGATACCCACCCATGGAGAAACTCGCCTTCGCACTAGTTATGGCGCCACGCAAACTCAACCCGTATTTTCAAGCCCACATGGTAATTGTCCTAACCAACAAGCCCTTGCGGTGGGCGATGAGCAACCCTGAAGCTGTTGGCAGATTAGCACTATGGGCCATAGAATTAAGCGAGTTTGACATCCAGTATCGCCCACAAATCGCCGTTAAAGGACAAATCGTCGCAGATTTCATAGCAGAGTTCACGAATGGCGAGGATAGGGGGTAGAAGAGTCTCCTCAGTGGAGTATACATGTTGACGGATCATCTAACAGACAGGCTAGGGGAGTCGGAATCGTATTACTATCACCCGAGGGGGACGCAGTTGAATGTATGGTTCGCCTTAATTTTCCTACTACCAATAATGAAGCGAAGTACGAGGCTTTAATAGTAGGGCTTGATCTTGCCAAAGCTGCAAGAGCCTCAAATGTGGTCATTTACTACGATTCTTAGGTCGTTACCAACCAGATAAATGGGGACTACGAGTGTCGGGGTGAAAGAATGAAGAAGTATCTAGACCAAGCAAAGAAGTGGGTAGGCGAGTTGAAGGCCAAAATCATACAAATCCCACGAGGAGAAAACGAGCAAGCCGACCGCTTGGCCAAGGTCGCCTCAGCCGAACATATGACCACCATGGATAATGCACTCTCCTTTGTTCAGCTCTCTCCACTGATAGATTCCATTGATATGCAGGAAATAGGCTTCGAATGCAATTGGACTACGCCGTTATTCTCTTATTTGAAAAGTGGTGTACTGCCAAATGGAAAGGAAGCTGCAAGAAAGCTGAAGGTCCAAGCAGCAAGATTCGTCTTGATAAGAGACATCTTATACAAAAGAGGTTTCTCCGGACTGTACCTAAGATGCTTAGGTTCTGAAGAAGCAGACTACGTCATGAGAAAGGTACACAAGGGAGTCTGCGGAAACCACTCAAAGTTGAGATCATTAGTGCACAAACTAGTGCGAGCGGGGTACTTTTGGCCTACCATGTAGAAGGATGCTGAGGCTTATGTCAAGGCCTGCGATAAGTGCCAAAGGTTCAGCAATATCATTAGGTGACCAACCGAGGAGTTAACCCTAATAACGACCCTGTGGCCGTTTGCTTAATGAGGACTAGACATTATGGGACCATTCCTTACTGCTTTACAACAGCTAAAGTTCCTAGTGGTCGGCATCGACTACTTTACAAAATGGGTGAAAGTTGAAAGTTGAAGCCTTGGCCACCATTACGGAGAAAAACGTATGGATTTTTGTTTGGAGATGCATCATATGCAAGTTTGGCATCCTTAGGGTTTTGGTCTCGGACAATGGGAAGCAATTCGACAATGACTCCTTCCAGGGCTTTTGCTCGCAGTTGGGGATACGGAACCACTACTCCTCCCCGCCCACCCTCAAGGTAATGGACAGGTAAGGTCACGAACCGATCCTTGCTCAAGATTCTCAAGACTCGGCTCGAGGGGTCAAAGGGTATATGGCCTGAAGAGCTACTAAGCATACTTTGGGTGTACAGGACGACGGCGAGGATGCCCACAGGAGAGACACCATTCTAGCTAACATACGGGAACAAAGCGGTCATCCTAGCCGAAGTTGGACTCACAAGCTACAGGGTGCACAACCATGATGAAAGCAAAAATGAAGAAGCTATACGTCTATAGCTCGATCTAATAGACGAAGTTAGAGCGATGACGGAACAAAGGCTCGTACGGTACCAGGACCGCATGGCCAAGCACTACAATTATCGAGTCAAACATAGAGACTTTCAGGTTGGAGACCTCATTCTAAGGAAAGTCATGGGAGCAGCAAGGGACTTGATCTAAGGAAAGCTGGGTCTAAATTGGGAAGGGCCTTACCGAGTCACGGCGTGGCAGAGAAAGGGCACCTACCACCTAGAGACGCTAGATGGACAGAAGCTGCCACATCCTTGGAATGCTGAACACTTGTGAAAATACTACCAGTAGAGATGACGGCATGAAGAACAACACCCCCTTTTTATTTTATAGTTTACCGCAACAAATTTTAGTTATACTCAGATTTATCATTTTAGTTTTTGCCACAATAAGCCCAAAGGGCAAGTTTTTACTTTGTTTTTGCTACAATAAGCCCAAAGGGCAGGTTTTCTTTTTCTAGAACTACTTTTTTCTATAAATGCATGGAAATAAGAGGAGTTTATTTTGAAGGGCTGATGTTTTTATTTACAGGTTCGCAAAAAGTAGACGACCTCAAGTCCATAGGAAGTAGAAAGATTATAAGTCCATGAAAATGGACAACCTTAAAACCGCATAAGTATGCAACTATAAGCCTATGAGGATGAAGCATGGTTGATGCCCTTGAATGGACAAGAAACCAAGTCCAAAGGGATGAAAAAATGTCGGTCAGCTAAGCTGACGAGCTCGTCCAAGTGACGAAGCCCATATCATAGTTATAAAAACCAAGTCTCGAAAAAGTGACGGTCCCGTCAAAAGAATGGGATTACAAAAAGGATAAGTTCAAGACATAGACAAGAAGCCTACGGACAACTTCACCTCGAGTGAAAGACACTAAAAATCCCTTAGAGACAAAGCCGACGGCTTCACAAGCTGACGGCTTCCCTAGAATACAACAAGCAAATAAGACAAAGCTGACGGCTTCACTCAGCTGACGATTTTACTAGAATACTCAATTCAAAGTCAAAGCTGACGACCTCATTAAAGATGACGGCATAAAAATGGACAGGTCCATAATCATGCTTAAGTCAGTGCCATAAAATCATAACCCGCAGTTAGGCTGACGACCCCAGCCTACGACTAAGAAATAGACTTAAAATCTACGAAGGAAGAAAACGAAGCACATGGACAAGTAGCCATACATGTTCAAATGCGACGGGTGCTAAGTATCACAAACAAAAATAAAGTACTTACAAATAACAGCCCAAGAAACTAAGGGGCACTTAAAACATTGTTCGTAAATGAAACAAAATATAACAAAAAAAAAAAAAAAACTATATCTGGGCAGAAAAAGTGTCACTTGAAGACTTTTTCACTTTTTTTGAAGAGAAGGGTCTTCTACGTCTAGGTCCTCCACAGAAGGATTGGAAGTGGTGGCAGGAGGGTTCGTAGCAGGTTGAGCCAAAACAATGCCGCTGTCTTCAGGAGGAGAGGCATCCTTGAAGTCTTCACCTTCAACAACGCCGGTGTCGTTAGCGGGCGTTGCTAGTTGGGGATCATCCATAGTAATCCCAGATAGGTCCAGCTCAAGAAAGGCTGACGCCACCTGCTTAAGGCAATCGTCAAACCCTGTGTCGTAGTATGCACCACAAGAGTCAATGAAGGAATTTGACGCCTTGAATTTCTGGACCGCATCAGCCCTAGCCTGCTCTACCTGCTCACGAAGGGCCACCATCTTTTGCTCTAAACTCTTCTTCTGATGGCCTGCCTCTTCCAGCTTCTCCTTACACTCCTTCAACTCTACGTTCAGGAGATGGACGGCCTCCTTGTATTGACCCTGTTGGTTCAACAAATTAACGTTGTGCTTCCTGACGTGAGTGACAACACCCTCCTTGGCCATACATCAGTCCTGGAGTGTCTTCACACGTACCAAGGCCTAAGAGGGGCACAACTGTCAGTTAATAAATGCAAAAAAGATAAGAAAGAAAAGTAGCTAGGAGAGAGCTTACCCGTGTTAAATCAAAGATGGCTGATGCTCTCGAATCCTCCGTCCCCAACTAAGCACAAGGATCTATATCCGTCGGTTTTATGAGCGATTCCACTTCTTCAATAGCATAATCCTTGTGTGTCAGTAGGCAACGGGGCCCCTCGAGGACCAGACCAGAAGGAGTCATCACCCATTTTCCAGCCCCATGGCCTGATTTGAGGGGTGACTTCTCTGGGGGCTCATCCCCAAGAGTGATGGCCACCTTCTTGTGTGGACAGGCATCTTTCCCGTCGGTCTTCCTCTTCGATGAACCTTTAGTGATAGCTTTGGGAGCTGACGAAGATGTCAACCCCCCCTTGGCCCTCTTCTCCTCCTTCTAACGGGCAGCAGCCGCCTTTATCCGTTGCTTAGCTGACTCCATCTCTGCAAAAATAACAGACATGTATAGAAAGTGATGACCAGAGCTAAAAGTGATAGGGCCACCTATATCAAAAAATAAAAAATAAAATAATAATAATAATAATATATACTCACGACAGCGAGAAAATTCTTCTAACTTGCAGGCTTCTCGCGATGGTTTAGGACCCCCACAGTATGTGTGAAGAGTGTCAAGAATTATTAAGTCCTAGCACTTTCGCTCCCCCAACGAAATCTCTAGAACTCGACGGATAAAATCCCTTTGCTCCTCAGTTATAAGTGGGCGAGTATTGACTGAGGAAAAAACAAGTTGACGACGTCAAGACACTTCAAAAAATAATAATAATAAATATATGTAAATATCGATGGGGTTAAAAGCAGACAACTAGAACCTGAATCTCTGACAAAAGCCCAAGTGTTATCAAAATAACCATGGGGCATTGTCCCCCACTCTTCCTGATAGCACACCCAGTCCGTTTCTTTAACAAAAAAGAACCTACTTTTCCAATCTCTATTTGAATCTGGCATCTCAAACACTAATCTCAACTCCCTTTCCCTGACAGCAAAATGGTACATCCCCTTGGAAGAAGCAAGGTGCTGGGGTCTATAGCAATAGAAGAATTCATCTAAAGAAAGTTGATGGTGTCCTCCACTCAGACGACCCCATAAGACCTCAGCACTTATAAAGATCCTCCATGAATTTGGAGCAATTTAGCTGATGGACAACCCCAGAAAATCAGCCAGCTGACAGTGTAAGGCCGTCAGTGATAGTCTAAGCCCTACGGCGAACATGGCATCATACATACCAACGTCTATGGTTCTTCCTGTATAGCACTTTTCGTTTTCCCTGGGGAGACAGATAGGGATGTGGTTTGGGATTTGGAAACAAATGCGCAACTCTTTGAAAACCTTATCACTCATTTTTGGTAAAAATTTATTGACGGCCCATTCCTCGGGAAGGATGAAGGGACGGCTACCTCTAGGACTTCTTGAAGTTCCCTCATAGGACTACTTGTCACTTTATTCTCCATCACTATCCCTCTCTTCTCCCACCTCAACTTCACCCTCCTCACCTATTACGTCCTCCTGACCTTCGTCTCAGTGACTCCCTACCTCCTCATCAGGAGATTGGGCTGATGTCCCTCTCTTTGACGACCAGGAAAAGCTCCCGGATTCATCACCTGAACCAAATACCTCGTCGTAGCCCGCTCCATCGTGGACTGACGATTGATCACTCAACACGTCACTTGACATCTGACTACCTACAAGTGACGGATTTATTCTAAGCACCTAGGATGATGACCTCGCTATAGAAAAGTTAATCAAAATAAAGAATGTACAAAGAAAGAAAAGGACTTACGAGCTTCTTAAAGTGGGTGACGGTTTTGGAAACAACAGCAGCAACACAGGTGATGGTGTAAGAGAATTGACGGAGCAAAGGCAATGAGTTTTCTCTCCAGGAATCAGTGAAAATGAAATAGGAAAAATGAGGGGAAGAGGTGGGTTATATATAAAGGGAAAATGCACAGAAGACAAAGCGACGCCCTCGTCCAGAAGTGGAGCCAACCAGAATGTGCCACATGTCCTAGCATTTAATACTGACTGCTCGAGGAATCACCCTTAAATTATTTCCTCTCTCCTGGCCAAAGTAAAAGTTAGCAGCAAAAAATAACTCCATAACCCGTTAGTTTAAATTGACAGAGATATGGAGTAGGGGGCAACTGATAAGTAAAATTATAGCACACAAGATGCTCCGGATTTAGCCTGTCGGCTTTGATCATAGAGTAGGACCTTCAGCTTAAGCTGATGGAGTAAACTATGAGAGAAGCTAAAGACCTTAAAAACTGACAGACAGTGACTTGACAGGAAGAAAGTCAGCTCATTCAGGAGAAGCTGACACAGTTATGGCTGAGGGGAATAAGGAAAGCTAACGATCCTGAAACTAACAGTTTTAGTGAAACCTTGGCTTGGTCACCACGCATAAGTATATAAGGAAATTGTTTGTATCCCACGCTTAATGTTAGTATCCTACAAGAAAAGGATTCTGTAATATATGCTCATCAGGATTCCTATAAGGAAAGGACTTCTAGCCCAAGGAAGAGATGATCAACCCTCTACTACTATAAAAGCTACAATACCCTCACAAATCAAGGTACACACAATTACACCCTCTCTAGTACTCTAGAGTTGTAAAAGGTTCTAACTTGACCTTTGGAGGGTATTTGGCTGGCAACACATCGATGCTCTCTGTTAGGTCTTCTCTTTTCTTTGTGTAGGTGGCGTTTTGAGTGTGCGAGCATTGTGTGGCTCATTAGTGATGTTGAAAGACGTTCATTATTTGCTGTGTGTGCAAATCTCTTGTGAGATTTGAAAAATGGTTGCCTTCACACATGCTTAGGATTATCAAGAAGGAGATTTCATTGATAGCTTAATGATCATTCAGTTGCTGCACTAAGGAGCTTAAAGATATGCAAGTGGGAGTGCTTGTATTTGCTGGAGAATCCAAGAAAGAAGGAGTTCGTGGTCTTGGAGCTTGCACGTGGTTGTGTTAGTAAGTTTTCTACCAATGGGTAACAATAGGATGTTAGTGGTCTAAATCGCTATTGTAAAACTTCGATTCTTTCAGAGTGGATTCAAGTTTATCTTGAGAATAGTTAGGTTAAATCCTCCATAGGTTTTTTACTAGTTTGGATTTCCTAGGTCATTATATCTTTGTGTTCTTTATATTTCGCACTTTACATTGATATGATTATATGAATGTGTTAACCTAGATCTAGAATTTGGTCTAAGTAATAACTTGGCTTATTAACTAGGTCAATTCGGTTGTGTTTTAAGGGGTCTAAAAACAAACAAGTGGTATTAGAATAGGTTGCTCTCTTGTTGTAGATCTTTTGATCTCTGAGCTGATCCTCGACCCCTGTTGTCATGGAACACGGACACTCTTTGTTATTCTTCCTCACTTTGATGGGAATAATTATGCTTATTGGAAAGTAAGGATGTAAGAATTTCTGAAATCTATTGATGAGAGAGTCTGGAACTCCGTTAAGTACGGATGGAAGAAGTCCACTATTCCTGTGAGTGAGTGGCAAACTTCTCAAAAAGAAGCAGTCGCGTTTAATAGCAAAGTTATGAATGCTATCTTTAATGCTGTTTCTATGGAGGAATTTAAAAGAATCTCTAATGTTGAGGTTGCTCACATTGCTTGGAAAATCCTCCAAACTGTGTATGAAGGCACAAAAGCTGTTAAAATTAATAAGTTGTAGCAATTAACTTCTAAATTTGAGAGCACTAGGATGTTTGATGATGAATTCTTTGATGAATTTTATGCTAAACTTAATGACATTATTAATTCTGCATACAACTTGGGAGAAATCTATGACTAACCTAAAATTGTTAGGAAGATTCTTAGATCTTTAACTGAAGACTTTAGACTCAAGGTGACTGCCATCACTGAAAGCAAGGATGTGGACTCCATCCCTGTTGATGAACTTGTAGGATCTTTTCAGTCCTATGAGTTAGACCTACCCAAAACTAGCAAGTCCAAGTCAATGGCTCTTAAGTCAGTTGATAATGTTAAGGTTGGTGGATTGATGATAAGCTCTCTGCTACAAAGATTACTTACATTGCCAAGAACTTTAGGAATTTCCTTAGAAAAGTAACAGAAGGGCAAAAGGTAAGAACACTGTTGAACCTAAAAATTTTAGGAAGAATGATCCCACTAAGGTTAACAACACTTAAAAACCTAGAGAAAAAGTAGGTCAATCTTCTAATAATTCTATGGGTCCTCAATGTTTTGGATGTCAAGGGTATGGTCACATGAAATCTGAATGTCCTACATACTTGAGGTCTAAGGGTAAGGCTATGGCTGTAATCCTTAGTGATAATGAAGTTTTCGATGATGAGTCTGGTTTTGACGATGATAGAAACTTTATTGCTTTCACTACTACTATTGTAGTAAATGAAAGTGTGTCTGTTGAAGAGAACCCTTCTGAGAGGGAACTCTCTGAGGATGCAGATCTTCAAAAAGCCTACAATAAACTTTGCAAAGTTGCTGCAAAGAATGCTATAAATGTCGAACTTGGCTTAAAGAAAATTGCATCTCTTAAGCTTGATAAGAAAAATCTGCTTGTGAAACTGTTTGATGCTAATGAACTTTTGAACAATGTGAAAACTGAGAATATGTTTTTGCTTGATAAAGTTAAGAATTTGGAACTTAAACTATCTGTTGCTAGAGAACAATCTATTAAGTCTGCAAGCTCCAAACTTGATCACATGCTGAGTGTTCAAAAGTCTTCCTCTGACAAAACTAGCTTAGGTTTTGTAGAAAGCTTCTTTGTGTCTGCACCCCATTCCACAAAATTTGTTCATTCTTCTTCCTTTGAACCCCCTGTGAGTGAGGCTGTAAATGCGACTGTTAAACCTGTAGAGGTCACACCTTCTAGGAAGAGTAGAGTTAATCTGAAAGAGCTTAAACCTAAGAAGTCTACCCTTTCTAAGGACAAGGTGCATGGAAAGCCTGTTTGGGTTTATCATTTTTATGGAAAGCCTGGGCACATTCGTCTAAACTGTTTCAAGTTGCAAGCTACTAAGCGAACAAATAAGCCAAAAGTGCATGTGCCTCAAGCATAAGACCCTATAGTACTAATTGGAGAATTGGTAAAGGCTTTCAACCTTTATTCCAATCCCAGAGTTAGAAATCACTCTAATGTGAATAAGAACTCTAATGCTCGAGGTGCATCTAAAAATTTTTGGATACAAAATGCTCGATCTAATTAAGTCTTTCTGACATGGTCCTTGTGCTTCATTGCTTTACTCTTTGTGACCATTGTTCTTTGATTTTTGTTTTCTTTTTGTTTCTAGGACTTGCATTGCATAACATTCATGTATTCCATTCTAGGATTGTTTTTGTTTATTTTTTTCAAAATAATAATAAAAAAAAGGAAGCAAATTGTGTTTTGTATTTATTTTCTTGGTTTTGCAAACAAGGTTGGTCAATTTATTTTCACATA
The DNA here is from genome assembly GCF_002906115.3 of Quercus suber. Lineage (NCBI taxonomy): Eukaryota > Viridiplantae > Streptophyta > Magnoliopsida > Fagales > Fagaceae > Quercus > Quercus suber. The sequence continues at coordinate 487,040 of NW_027069916.1, read as the reverse complement.
ACATGTCTTTATACCTTGTTTAGCTTGGATAAACTTATTTATTGCACTTTACTAGTTGAAATTTTATAGTGCATGTTGTGTAGGAAAGATGTTTATGGTTTTTGATCACTTATCTTGATCTTGAAGTCACTTGTCTTTGACTGTAAGACTTGAACCTTTTGAGAAAGGCATAAATAACCATCTCACCACTGCTCACTAGCCAATCATGAACACCTTAGTGCATATCGTAAGATTTTGTGCTCACGAAAGTGTAGCACATGCACAAAAAGAACATAAGGTGTAGCCTCAATTTAAATGCTTAAAATTGGTATGTACATTACTGGACTTAAAGTTAAATCAAACAACTAAAATTGGTGTGTACATTATCCCAGCTATTTTAATAAGTTTCTACTAAATTAAAATTGGTATATACAATATGAGGCAAATCAAGAAACTTACATGATTGCAAGCTTATGATCTAGGAGATGTGGGAATTATATGATGTAATTCTTTAGGTAATAGTCTCTTTCAAATTTATGTGATGAATTTTGTAGACTATATTTGATTTCTATTCACATATCACCTCACATGTATCTCAAACTTTTGCTAGTTGCACACACTACACAAGTTACTCTTTGCTAAACTCTGTACATGTTATTGTGTGTGTCTTTGGTTTGACCAATCAAGTTTGAAAATTCCTTGAGTTTTATGCAAAACATATTTGTTGCATGAGAATTTAAGAGAATGGATTGAAAATCTTATTTTTGGAAAAATTGGGTTCAAAACTTGTGTTTTTGAAAGACATTTCATCTCATACTCGTGCATTCTATTTTTAAAATTCAATGCTTTGAGGAGTTTCTGCACAAAAATTGCTTTGTTTTTCAAAATTTATTTTTTCCAGAATTTCGATCGATTGAATCTGTTCTTCAATCAATCGAAATTGTGATTTAAAAATTTGGTCAGCCTTGATCTGTTTCGATCGATCGAACCTATATTTCAATCAATCGAAAATCATATTGGGAGTTTTTTAGAAAGGAGATTTTGACGTGTTTTACTTACATTTCAAATAGTTTTTCAAACTTTCTCTCTCCATACGACTCGATCAAGGCTCAAATCAATTTTTTTTTTGTCATTTTCCTCCATTTCTTTTGTGAGGTTTTTCTCTCCAAAGGCCGGTAAGACCTTTTTGCCCCTCCTTTTGTTTTTATTTTCAAGTTTCATGCATTTTTTCATGCATTTAAGGAATATTTTTTGACCTATGAAAAATTTGGGGGGTTTTTGGTGTTTTTGATCTTTTCTTTCACAATTGATCACTGGGTTTTTGTTATTGGATGATATAAACATGATCTATTGTGTTTAATTTGATCAATTTGGTGAATTTTGAGAAATTGAAAATTCTAGGGCTTGAATATATCCGAATTGGGGATTTTGTTCAAATTGAGTTTAATTGATGAAATTGGCTTGTTAGATTGATTAATTTGATCTTAATAAATAGTTTTCTAACTTGTGTGATGATCAATTGGTCAATTTGGTACAAACTGAACAAGTGGTTTTTCAAAATTTTGGGGTTTTCGTTCTAAACTCTATGCTCAAGCCAATTTTATGATTCTAAACTCAAATTGAACTTGTTATCACTGCATTAGAGCATGCATCATGACATTTATCTGTTTATGCATCTTATAAATTGTTATTTCTATTTTTTTCTGTTGATGTGGGCCGTGTGGCTTGAATTGCCACAAGCCCAAGTCAAGTAGTATTAGGAGACCAATGTTGCCGACTTATGACATATATATATATATATATCTATATATATATATATATATATATATTAGGAAACCAAATTCAACTAGGAATTTAATTCCCAGTACAGCCGGCCTATAATATAAAATATAACAAAAAAAAAAAAAAAATCTATAGCTGGGCAGAAAAAGTGTCACTTGAAGACTTTTTCACTTTTTTTGAAGAGAAGGGTCTTCTACGTCTAGGTCCTCTATAGAAGGATTGGAAGTGGTGGCAGGAGGGTTCGTAGCAGGTTGAGCCAAAACAATGCCGCTGTCTTCAGGAGGAGAGGCATTCTGGAAGTCTTCACCTTCAACAACGACGGTGTCGTTAGCGGGCGTTGCTAGTTGGGGATCATCCATAGTAATCCCAGATAGGTCCAGCTCAAGAAAGGCTGACGCCACCTACTTAAGGCAATCTTCAAACCCTGTGTCGTAGTATGCACCACAAGAGTCAATGAAGGAATCTGACGCCTTGAATTTCTGGACCGTGTCAGCCCCAGCCTGCTTTACCTACTCACGAAGGGCCACCAGCTTTTGCTCTAAACTCTTCTTCTGATGGCCTGCCTTTTCCAACTTCTCCTTACACTCCTTCAACTCTACGTTCAGGAGACGGACGGCCTCCTTGTATTGACCCTGTTGGTTCAACAAATTAACGTTGTGCTTCCTGACGTGAGTGACGACACTCTCCTTGGCCATACACCGGTCCTGAAGCGTCTTCACACGTACCAAGGCCTAAGAGGGGCACAACCGTCAGTTAATAAATGCGAAAAATATAAGAAAGAAAAGTAGCTAGGAGAGAGCTTACCCGTGTTAAATCAAAGATGGCTGATGCTCCCAAATCCTCCGTCCCCAACTAAGCACAAGGATCTATATCCGTCGGTTTTATGAGCGATTCCACTTCTTCAACAGCATAATCCTTGTGTGTCAGTAGGCAACGGGGCTCCTCGAGGACTAGACCAAAAGGAGTCATCACCCCTTTTCCAGCCCCATGGCCTGATTTGGGGGGTGACTTCTCTGGGGGCTCATCCCCAAGAGTGATGGCCACCTTTTTATGTGGACAGGCATCTTTCCCGTCGGTCTTCCTCTTCGATGAACCTTTAGTGACAGCTTTGGGAGCTGACGAAGATGTCAACTCCCCCTTGGCCCTCTTCTCCTCCTTCTAACGGGCAGCAGCCGCCCTTATCCGTTGCTTAGCTGACTCCATCTCTGCAAAAATAACAGACATGTATAGAAAGTGATGACTGGAGCTAAAAGTGATAGGGCCACCTATATCAAAAAATAAAAAATAATAATAATAATATATACTCACGACAACGAGAAAATTCTTCTAACTTGCAGGCTTTTCGCGACGGTTTAGGACCCCCACAATATGCGTGAAGAGTGTCGAGAGTTATTAAGTCCTAGCACTTTCGCTCCCCCAACGAAATCTCTAGAACTCGACGGATAAAATCCCTTTGCTCCTCAGTTATAAGTGGGTGAGTATTGGCTGAGGAAAAAACAAGTTGTCGACGTCAAGACACTTCAAAAAATAATAATAATAAATATATGTAAATATCGACGGGGTTAAAAGCAGACAGCTAGAACCTGAATCTCTGACAAAAGCCCAAGTGTTATCAAAATAACCATGGGGCATTGTCCCCCACTCTTCCTGATAGCACACCCAGTCCGTTCCTTTAACAAAAAAGAACCTACTTTTCCAATCTCTATTTGAATCTGGCATCTCAAACACTAATCTCAACTCCCTTTCCCTGACGGCAAAATGATACATCCCCTTGGAAGAAGCAAGGTGCTGGGGTCTATAGCAATAGAAGAATTCATCTAAAGAAATTTGATGGTGTCCTCCACTCGGACGACCCCATAAGGCCTCAGCACTTATAAAGATCCTCCATGAATTTGGAGCAATTTGGCTGATGGACAACCCTAGAAAATCAGCCAGCTGACAGTGTAAGGCCGTCAGTGGTAGTCTAAGCCCTGCGGCAAACATGGTATCATACATACCAACTTCTATGGTTCTTCTTGTATAGCACTTTTCATTTTCCTTGGGGAGACGGATAAGGATGTGGTTTGGGATTTGGAAAGGAATGCGCAACTCTTTGAAAACCTTATCACTCATTTTTGGTAAAAATTTATTGATGGCCAATTCCTCGGGAAGGATGAAGGGACGACTACCTCCAGGACTTCCTAAAGTTCCCTCACAGGACTGCTTGTCACTTTATTCTCCATCACTATCCTTCTCTTCTCCCACCTCAACTTCACCCTCCTCACCTATTACCTCCTCCTGACCTTCGTCTCCGTGACTCCCTACCTCCTCGTCAGGAGATTGGGCTGATGTCCCTCTCTTTGACGACCAGGAAAAGCTCCCGGACTCATCACCTGAACCAAATACCTCGTCGTAACCCGCTCCATCGCGGACTGACGACTGATCACTCAACACGTCATTTGACATCTGACTACTTACAAGTGACGGATTTATTCTAAGCACCTAGGATGATGACCTCGCTATAGAAAAGTTAATCGAAATAAAGAATGTACAAAGAAAGAAAAGGACTTACGAGCTTCTTAAAGTGGGTGACGGTTTTGGAAACAACAGCAGCAACATAGGTGACGGTGTAAGAGAATTGACGGAGCAAAGGCGATGAGTTTTCTCTCCAGGAATCAGTGAAAATGAAATAGGAAAAATGAGGGGAAGAGGTGGGTTATATATAAAGGGAAAATGCACAGAAGACGAAGCGACGCCCTCGTCCAGAAACGGAGCCAACCAGAATGTGCCACATGTCCGAGCATTTAATACTGACTGCTCGAGGAATCGCCCTTAAATTATTTCATCTCTCCTGGCCGAAGTAAAAGTTAGCAGCAAAAAATAACTCCATAACCCGTCAGTTTAAATTGACGGAGATATGGAGTAGGGGGCAACTGATAAGTAAAATTATAGCACGCAAGATGATTCGTATTTAGCCTGTCGGCTTTGATCATAGAGTAGGACCTTCGGCTTAAGCTGATGGGGTAAACTATGAGAGAAGCTGAAGACCTTAAAAATTGACAGACAGTGACTTGACAGGAAGAAAGTCAGCTCATTCAGGAGAAGTTGACACAGTTATGGCTGAGGGGAATAAGGAAAGCTAACGATCCTGAAACTAACAGTTTTAGTGAAACCTTGGCTTGGTCACCACGCATGAGTATATAAGGAAATTGTTTGTATCCCACGCTTAATGTTAGTATCCTACAAGAAAAGGATTCCGTAATATATGCTCATCATGATTCATATAAGGAAAAGACTTCTAGCCCAAGGAAGAGATGATCAACCCTCTACTACTATAAAAGCCACAATACCCTCATAAATCAAGGTACACACAATTACACCCTCTCTAGTACTCTAGAGTTGTAAAAGGTTCTAACTTGCCCTTTGGAGGGTATTTGGCCGGTAACACACCGGTGCTCTCTGTTAGGTCTTCTCTTTTCTTTGTGTAGGTGGCGTTTTGAGTGTGCGAGCATTGTGTGGCTCATTGGTGATGTTGAAAGATGTTCACTATTTGCTGTGTGTGCAAATCTCTTGTGAGATCTGAAAAATGGTTGCCTTCACACATGCTTAGGATTATCAAGAAGGAGATTTCATTGATAGCTTAATGATCATTCAGTTGCTGCACTAAGGAGCTTAAAGATATGTAAGTGGGAGTGCTTGTATTTGCTGGAGAATCCAAGAAAGAAGGAGTTCGTGGTCTTGGAGCTTGCACGTGGTTGTGTTAGTAAGTTTTCTACTGGTGGGTAACAATAGGATGTTAGTGGTCTAAATCGCTATTGTAAAACTTCGATTCTTTCATAGTGGATTCAGGTTTATCTTGAGGATAGTTAGGTTAAATCCTTCATAGGTTTTTTACTAGTTTGGTTTTCCTAGGTTATTATATCTTTGTGTTCTTTATATTTCACACTTTACATTGATATGATTATATGAATGTGTTAACCTAGATCTAGAATTTGGTCTAAGTAATAACTTGGCTTATTAACTAGGTCAATCCGGTTGTGTTTTAAGGGGTCTAAAAACAAACAAGTGGTATTAGAACAGGTTGCTCTCTTGTTGTAGATCTTTTGATCTCTGAGCTGATCCTCGACCCCTGTTGTCATGGAACACGGACACTCTTTGTTATTCCTCCTCACTTTGATGGGAATAATTATGCTTATTGGAAAGTAAGGATGTAAGCATTCCTGAAATCTATTGATGAGAGAGTCTAGAACTCCGTTAAGTACGGATGGAAGAAGCCCACTACTCCTGTGAGTGAGTGGCAAACTTCTGAAAAAGAAGCAGTCGCGTTTAATAGCAAAGTTATGAATGCTATCTTTAATGCTGTTTCTATGGAGGAATTTAAGAGAATCTCTAATGTTGAGGTTGCTCACATTGCTTAGAAAATCCTCCAAACTGTGTATGAAGGCACAAAGGCTGTTAAAATTAATAAGTTGTAGCAATTAACTTCTAAATTTGAGAGCATTAGGATGTCTGATGATGAATTCTTTGACGAATTTTATGCTAAACTTAATGACATTATTAATTTTGCATACAACTTGGGAGAAATCTATGACTAACCTAAAATTGTTAGGAAGATTCTTAGATCTTTAACTGAAGACTTTAGACTCAAGGTGACTGCCATCACTGAAAGTAAGGATGTGGACTCCATCCCTGTTGATGAACTTGTAGGATCTCTTCAGTCCTATGAGTTAGACCTACCCAAAACTAGCAAGTCCAAGTCAATGGCTCTTAAGTCAGTTGATGATGTTAAGGTTGGTGGATTTGATGATAAGCTCTCTGCTACAAAGATTGTTTACATTGCTAAGAACTTTAGGAATTTCCTTAGAAAAGCAACAGAAGGCAAAAGGTAAGAACACTGTTGAACCTAAAAATTTTAGGAAAAACGATCCCACTAAGGTTAACAACACTTAAAAACTTAGAGAAAAAGTAGGTCAATCTTCTAATAATTCTATGGGTCCTCAATGTTTTGGATGTCAAGGGTATGGTCACATGAAATCTGAATGTCCTACATACTTGAGGTCTAAGGGTAAGGCTATGGCTGTAATCCTTAGTGATAATGAAGTTTCCGATGATGAGTCTGGTTTTGACGATGATAGAAACTTTATTGCTTTCACTGCTACTATTGTAGTAAATGAAAGCGTGTCTGTTGAAGAGAACCCTTCTGATAGGGAACTCTCTGAGGATGCAAATCTTCAAGAAGCCTATAATAAACTTTGCAAAGTTGCTGCAAAGAATGCGATAAATGTCGAACTTGGCTTAAAGAAAATTGCATCTCTTGAGCTTGATAAGAAAAATCTGCTTGTGAAACTGTTTGATGCTAATGAACTTTTGAACAATGTGAAAACTGAGAATATGCTTTTGCTTGATAAAGTTAAGAATTTGGAACTTAAACTGTCTGTTGCTAGAGAACAATCTATTAAGTCTGCAAGCTCCAAACTTGATCACATACTGAGTGTTCAAAAGTCTTCCTCTGACAAAACTAGCTTAGGTTTTGTAGAAAGCTTCTTTGCGTCTGCACCCCATTCCACAAAATTTGTTCATTCTTCTTCCTTTGAACCCCCTGTGAGTAAGGCTGTGAATGCGATTGTTAAACCTGTAGAGGTCACACCTCCTAGGAAGAGTAGAGTTAATCTGAAAGAGCTTAAACCTAAGAAGTCTACCCTTTCTAAGGACAAGGTGCATGGTAAGCCTGTTTGGGTTTATCATTTTTGTGGAAAGCCTGGGCACATTTGTCTAAACTATTTCAAGTTGCAAGCTGCTAAGCGAACAAATAAGCCAAAAGTGCATGTGCCTCAAGCATAAGACCCTATAGTACTAATTGGAGAATTGGTAAAGGCTTTCAACCTTTATTCCAATCCCAGAGTTGGAAATCACTCTAATGTGAATAAGAACTCTAATGCTCGAGGTGCATTTAAAAATTTTTGGATACAAAATGCTCGATCTAATTAAGTCTTTCTGACATGGTCCTTGTGCTTCATTGCTTTACTCTTTGTGACCATTGTTCTTTGATTTTTGTTTTCTTTTTGTTTCTAGGACTTGCATTGCATAACATTCATGCATTCCATTCTAGGATTGTTTTTGTTTATTTTTTTCAAAATAATAATAAAAAAAAGGAAGCAAATTGTGTTTTGTATTTATTTTCTTGGTTTTGCAAACAAGATTGGTCAATTTATTTTCACATAACATGTCTTTATACCTTGTTTAGCTTGGATAAACTTATTTATTGCACTTTACTAGTTGAAACTTTATAGTGCATATTGTGTAGGAAAGATGTTTATGGTTTTTGATCACTTTATCTTGATCTTGAAGTCACTTGTCTTTGACTGTAAGACTTGAACCTTTTGAGAAAGGCACAAATAACCATCTCACCATTACTCACTAGCCAATCATGAACACCTTAGTGCATATCGTAAGATTTTGTGCTCACAAAAGTGTAGCACATGCACAAAAAGAACATAAGGTGTAGCCTCAATTTAAATGCATAAAATTGGTATGTACATTACTGGACTTAAAGTTAAATCAAACAACTAAAATTGGTGTGTACATTATCCCAGCTATTTTAATAAGTTTCTGCTAAATTAAAATTGGTGTATACAATATGAGGCAAATCAAGAAACTAACATGATTGCAAGCTTATGATCTAGGAGATGTGGGAATTATATGATGTAATTCTTTAGGTAATAGTTTCTTTCAAATTTATGTGATGAATTTTGTAAACTGTATTTGATTTCTATTCACATATCATCTCACATGTATCTCAAACTTTTGCTAGTTGCACACACTACACAAGTTACTATTTGCTAAACTCTGTACATGTTATTGTGTGTGTCTTTGGTTTGACCAATCAAGTTTGAAAATTCCTTGAGTTTTATGCAAAACATATTTGTTGCATGAGAATTTAAGAGAATGGATTGAAAATCTTATTTTTGGAAAAATTGGGTTCAAAATCTTATTTCATCTCATACTCGTGCATTCTATTTTTAAAATTCAATGCTTTAAGGAGTTTCTGCACAAAAATTGCTTTGTTTTTCAAAATTTATTTTTTCCAGAATTTCGATCGATCGAATCTGTTCTTCGATCAATCGAAATTGTGATTAAAAAATTTGGTCAGCCTTGATCTGTTTCGATCGATCGAACCTATATTTCAATCAATTGAAAATCATATTGGGAGTTTTTTAGAAAGGAGATTTTGACGTGTTTTACTTACTTTTCAAATAGTTTTTCAAACTTTCTCTCTCCATACGACTTGATCAAGGCTCAAATCAATTTTTTTTTTTTGTCATTTTCCTCCATTAGGTTTTTCTCTCCAAAGGCCGGTAAGACCTTTTTGCCCCTCCTTTTGTTTTTATTTTCAAGTTTCATGCATTTTTTCATGCAATTAAGGAATATTTTTTGACCTATGAAAAATTTGGGGTTTTTGGTGTTTTTGATCTTTTCTTTCACAATTGATCACTGAGTTTTTGTTATTGGATGATATAAACATGATCTATTGTGTTTAATTTGATCAATTTGGTGAATTTTGAGAAATTGAAAATTCTAGGGCTTGAATATATCCGAATTGGGGATTTTGTTCAAATTGAGTTTAATTGATGAAATTGGCTTGTTAGATTGATTAATTTGATCTTAATAAATAGTTTTCTAACTTGTGTGATGATCAATTGGTCAATTTGGTACAAATTGAACAAGTGGTTTTTCAAAATTTTGGGGTTTTCGTTCTAAACTCTATGCTTAAGCCAATTTTATGATTCTAAACTCAAATTGAACTTGTTATCACTGCATTAGAGCATGCAACATGACATTTATCTGTTTATGCATCATATAAATTGTTATTTCTATTTTTTTCATTGTGCTAACTTGTAGTCTGCCCTTGGTTTTTTTTTTTTTTTTTTTTTGCTCTGTTTGGTTTTGTCCTTGTGTCTTGTCCTTATTCTAGCATCATGCCTAAGAAGACTAAAGCTAATAGGTCTGCCCCCTCACCTTCTCCTCCTTCTTTTGGTCGTGAGAAGTTTCTGAGTGAGAAAAACCAAGAGCTCTTTGACACTCTGAACCTTAAGAGAAATATTTCGGCTGAGTGTAAGGTGCTGTTAGATGAGCTTGATCCAGAGAGTTGGATATGAGGCGTAGAGTTCACATTACTTCTACTGTAGTGGCTGATGCTCTTGGGGTACCATTGGCCTAGCACCCTATCTATTCCTATGATGAGTCCCCTCCCTTGGACGACATCATGTCTTACATCACTGGGTCTTCTATCCAGTTGGGTTCTGATCTTCAGATCACCACTGTTGAGCTTACTGAGTTACACTATCTTTTCTTTAGGATAGTGTGTCATTCTTTGTGGCCTATCATTCATCTACACACCATTCCTTTGGAGTGATGTGCATTTTTGTACGCTCTTGTTACGGATGCTTCTATTAGTTTCCCTCATCTGTTTCTTCGTTCTTTGAATGAAGTTTATAGGAGTTCTTCTACTGCTCATGCTCTTGTTATGCTCATGCTCTTGTTAATCCTATTTTCATTCATAGGATTTTGTTGTATCTTGGTTTAGATGATTTCCCTATTTCTGAGCCCGTACACATAGTTGCTCCCATAGGTGCCTCCTTTCTTAGGCAGAGGGCTGCTCATATGAGAGAGAGCTCTAAACGCCCTCGTGTTGAGCCTTCTGGTACCACACCCCCCCTTCTTCAACAGGTGGTACTTCTGGTGAGGCGTCTGCTGATCATGTTGCTACTGTTCCTCTGCCATCTACTTTAAATGACTTTAACATTTGTTGTACATTGGAGACTATCTTGACCGTTCAAGCGGCTCAAGTTTAGATTTTGGTGGACATGCTTGGTGAGTTCCATGCTTTGCAAGCAGACTTAGCGCATCTTTGACGTTCGCCTTCGCCACCTCCTTTTGATGATGGACTCTGATTGCCCTTTGGCATTCCGTCACAAAAAGGGGGAGTACATTTTGGACATTTGTAGAGGAGTTTTTGTTGTTAGGGGGAGATTTTTGTTCATTGGAGCTTGTGGAGTTGTTTAGATTGTATCTAGGTGCTTCACTATGTATGTATCATTTTTTTTAGCTCTTGCTGTATTGTTTTTGGGCTGTTCATGACAGGGGGAGATACATTGTTATATATGTTTTTTGTTTCTCTACTCATTGATTTATATTTATGAGTTATTCATGATATATGTCTTTATTTTGTGTTTTGTGAAGTCAAGAATTTATTTTTGTTTTACTTGTATTTTCCACACATGCGTTTATGTGTTTGTTGAGTATTTCAGGAAATACAAATTGATTCAGTTGTGCTGCTGTCTACACTTGCAACTGATGGATAGTAGTTAGGTTGAATTTTTGTAATGGGCATTATTTTTTTTGTAAAGGGCTTTTATTTGTAACTTTGAGCATTGTGTTTGTTTTTTGTCATGAATTGTCAAAGGAGGAGTTTGTTAGGTTCTAAGTACTTAGAAACTAATGTATTAAAACTCTAATTTGTATTGTTGACAAACCATGATTGAAACAAGGTATTCGGCATGTTTTAGTCTTGCTCAAAGTATGTCTCTTATGTAAAGTTGGAATCGAGTTAACTGCAGAATTGAGTGTGCAATTCTGACTGACTCGATCGATCGAAAATTAAACTCGATTGATCAAAAGTCATGTAGATTGTTTTTCTGTAGAATTTTCCAACTCAGCCCTAATCCCATATGACGTGTAGGGTTTTATGTTTTGCCCCAGGAATAAAAAGCAAACCCTAGTAACTTTTTAGACATTGCTCTATTTGCTATGTGTGTGAATCTCTTGTGAGATCTGAGAGGTGGTTGCCTTCACACATGCTTAGGATTACCAAGAAGGAGATTTCGTTGATAGCTTGATGATCATTCAGTTGCTGCACTAAGGAGCTTAAAGATATGCAAGCGAGAGTGCATGTATTTGCTGGAGAATCCAAGAAAGAAGGATTCTGTGGTCTCGGAGCTTGCACGTGGTCGTGTCAGTAAGTTTTCTACTATTGGGTAACAATAGGATGTTAGTGGTCTAAGTCGCTATTGTAAAATTTTGATTCTTTTATAGTGGATTCAGGTTTACCTTAAGGATAGTTAGGTTAAATCCTCCCCACGTTTTTTATCGGTTTGGTTTTCCTGAGTCATCATATCTTTGTGTTCTTTATATTCCGCACTTTACATTGATATGATTATATAAATGTGTTAACCTAGATCTGGAATTTGGACTAAGTAATAACTTGACTTATTAACTAGGTTAATCCGGTTGTATTTTAAGGGGTTTAAAAACAAACAGTTTATGTGCCAAATGGTTCCAAATGGGCCCTTAATGTATAAACAATATCTCATGTAAAATCCTTCTCAATTGTTGGGTATGTTAGTAGATAAAACTTTTTGTAGTTTTTCTCATAATGATTACTCCTGCTTAGTTGGGTACTTCTCTTCTTCAATGCCATCTCTGCTTCCACCACATCCAAGCTCACCACCGGCGTATCTAGATTTATATGGCAAGCGCTAAGATTCAAGTACTTTAAATAGAAATTGGCTCTGTTGAGATCAGTTTACTAGATAAAACATTTTGTAGTTTGTGTGCTAATGGTTACTCCTACTTAGTTGGGTAGTTCTTCTTGGTACAATCTCTGCTGCCACTACATCCAAGGTCACCACCGGCTTATTTAGATTTGTACGGCAAGTTCTAGGAAATGGCTAAGGTTCAAGTACTTAAAAGAACTCTCCAAATACTTTTTAGTGTACAAGGATTTTAAGTGTATTATTCAAAAAATGTTTTATGTTGAATGTAGTGGTTCCTATTTCAAATTTAAGAATGTAAATGGCAGTAGGTAGAGTAGTTGAGTTGTGTTGATTTGTACAGTTTGTTTCATTGCATTAAAAGAGTAGTTTATTTATTGTTGTAATTCAATTTGGAATTGCACAATTGTGTTTATGTTTATATTTTAAATTAGATTATTAAATTTTGATCAATGTGAAAGAGCGCATCCAATTTATTTATTTATTTTTTATAAAGAAAATGCTTATTTCAACATTTGCAAACCGTTTATCTTAAGATACCCATACTTCGATGTTTATTAACCGTCGATAAAAGTATAACATTTTTTTTCAATGGTTGCATAGGTCGTCAACAGTTGCATAGGCTGTAGAAAAGCATTCTCGACATAGTTTTTAATGGTGGTTCTCGACTGTCAATTTTTGACGCTTTTTAGTACTATTTTCAATGGTTTCAACCGTTGAAAATTGCCAAATTTCTTGTAGTGCTTCCTTGATGTTGCTTGTGGCATGGATGCCTTGGTATGTTCCAAGATGTCTTAGTGTGTGTGTCCCGAGATGTCTTGGTGTGTATCCCAAGATGTGTTGATATGTTCCAATATCTCTCCTAAGATGTCTTGGTGTGTCCCCAGATGTCTTGGTGTCTTGAAATGCCTTAGAAAGGCATATATTTATTAGAGTTTAGGGGTGAGTGAGCGACACGTGGAGAAGTTTGATTGATGACATGTGTCATAGTTTGATTGGAGGATTTTTAAGACTTTTTCTCCAAGACACATGGCATTGTTTGATTAGCCGAAATGTCTTAATTTTCAAAGTGACACATGTTAGCAATTGATTGGATCGCTTATGTCATCGCTTACATGTGCTAGATGTCATTACTTACACGTGCTATGTGTGGCATGTGTCATTGCTTACATGCACTGACAAATTTCTGAACACTTGGCAAATTTCTGTTGGTTCTTGAATGGTGATGGTAGAAACTAGTTGTAGTACGTGGCGCTTTGTCATTAGCCTTCCTTTGTAGACTTGGTAGTATGATGTGTCAACTTGTGATAGGTCAGGAATTTTCTCTCTTTATAGTTATGTTCACAATATTTTCAAAACAAATCATAAAGTAGTAGGTTGTTACAAGTTATTGTTGGTAGGCAAAAAAGTAATTTTATTGGTAAGTTTAAATTAGAAATAATAACAATTTACCATCTATGATTTGTTATGAAAGTGTTGTGAAAAATGTTGTGGATGTCGCACCTTTTTTTTTAAATTTTTCACAATACCTTTATTTTTAGTTGTGGTTGGTTCCAATGTAATATATATATACATATATATATATATATATATATATTTTTATTTTATTTTAGCCTATAAAGAATTAATATCTCAACAATTGAGAAAATATTGTGACAATTTGTTGTGATAATATTTTATTCTTTTAGGGTAATGGCTCATATGTATATAAAAAAAATAAAAAGCATGTTTAATAGGTGATATTTCCCAAAAAAAAAAAAAAAAAAAGAAGAAGAAAGAAAGCGATATTTCCAAAAAAAAAAAAAAAGAAAGAAGAAAGAAAGCCAGTGAAATAGATTATATTGAATAAAACAAAACTACTGTAGCTTTGAGCATTAACACTTTTATATATAGAAGTTTAAATTAGAACTAACAACAATTTACTACCTATAATTTATTATGAAAATGTTGTAGATATATCACTTTTTTTTTTTCTACAATACCTTTATTTTTAGTTGTGATTAGTCATAGTATGATATTTTTATTATTTTATTTTGACCTATAAAGACTTAACTCCTCTAAAAATTGTGAAAATATTATGACAGTTTTTTGTTTTAATAGAGTTCAACAAACGATATTAACAAAAGAAAAAAAAAAAAAAAAAAAAAAGGCCAGCGTTTGTTCAAAGTGGTACTTTTGCTTTCCTCACTTACACTTTTTACACTTTTATATATATATATATATATATATAAGTTTGAATTAAAACAAATAATTATTTATCACTATGATTTATTATGAAAGACTTCTTTTTCTATAATACCTTTAGTTTTAATTGTGGTTGATCGCAGTATGATATTTTAACACCTCTAACAATGTGAAAATTTGTTGTTTTGATAGATTTTAATAGAAAAGAAAAAGGAAAATGGCCAGCAGAACAGTGCCACTTGAATAAACCAAATGCACTGTTGCTTTACTCATTCACACTTTTTATATATAGATTTGATTTGGGTGTTCAAGTGAGACTATTTGATTGGTTTTTTTTTTTTTTTTTTTTAAATAGGAGTTATCAAGATTATTCTTCAATGATATTTACCTTCTATTTCAAAGTATTGCAACCCAACTGAGGGACTTGTAGTTTATTGGCATTGTCAGTGCTCCTTTATAGGTAGAATTAGAGCTTCAATTCCCATACTTTCATTTTTGTAATTATTAAATTATCCTTAAAAAGATACAATTATAATTAAATGTGCTCCCTATTCCCATTTTTTAATATGATGCTCAATGAGAAAAAGGGGGAGTGAGAGTGTAGGGAGCATAGGAAATTTTTTATAAGCAGAGGAGAGCATATTTTTCATGTATCTAACTTAAAGGAACATTCCCCCCCCCCCCCCCCCAAAAGAAAAAAAAAAAAAAAACCTTAAAGGAAGAGTTAATTTGAGGGTTTGAGTTTTATTGACTTATTTACTAATTGATGTAGCTATTTACATTTGTTTATGTTCTTTCGGTTTTGTAACTGTGTTTTTTTATATATCAATCATGGTTTTATGATTGCATTCTTAATTGATATCGATGTTTGTTTACACAGTATTACTATGCATATTGAATATATGCTTGCAATTGTGTTAATTGATATCCATGTTTGTCTTGAATTGTAATTGATTATTATTATTTTTGTTAGGACATATGTGTTTTCACTTACTAAGAACATATGTCACTTATTTATGTAAATTGGCTAAATCCTTTGACAAAACACACTCTACTTGTAATTGGGTAGTTCTAGGTGTTTTTAATACTTCAAGAAACAAGGTTTCAAGGTCAAGTGTTGAAGTCATCAAGTCTGTCAAATAAAAAGCAAGCTGAAGTGCAAATTCATTAAAGCTCGACACCTACTCGATAGCTACCTTCTTGACACCTCATCGATAGCTGCTATTTGTCAAGATTCATTAAATCTCGACACCTTCTCGACACCTCCTCGATAATTGCTATCTGTCGAGGTTACGGGAATTCAGATTTCTGTTTTTGGGCCAGGCTTATGTATTTGAGTAGGGTTTCTTTTCTCACAACCTTAGACCTATATAAGACTTGTTTTAGAGGCCGTCACATAAGAGAATATAAGGAGAACATATTCAAAATGTGACCTATACCTTATTCTCTCTGAAAGAAGCTACTGCGTCTTTGCGCCTTAGGGTTTTGTAACCAAGTGCTTATTGATCTTCATTGTTGATGAAGTGAAGAACTTTGCAGCCAACATTCTTCTTCCTTAAGTTGGTGAGTGAGTCACGTACTGGGATTCGTGCAAAAGAGTTAGTCACGTATTGGGATCCGTGCAACATCAAAGGGTGACGTTCATATATTGAAGAGTTTAGAGGTTCTGAAGCGGTAGAAGGTTTCTGCTGTGAGTTTATCTACGGGGATTGTAGAGTCTAGGGACAAAGATTTTGTACTAGATTTGAAACTTCTCTTTACTATAGTGGATTGCTTTTTGGGAAGGTTTCCCCCTAGGTTTTTTACTGTGAAACTGATCGGTTTCATTGGTTTTCCTGGGTCATCATATCTTGTCTTCTTTTATTTTTCTGCTGCATGATTTTGACATGAATACATGATATTGATGTTTATTTGTTTTTACAAGTTTTATTAATAATAAATCTAATTAACAACTTGGGTTTAAAACTTGTTAATTCTATCAACTGGAGTCTAAATTTCCCAACAATTTTCCACGTGATATATTGTGTTTTTTTTTGTAATTCAAGAACCAACGTTATAAAGCTTATCATGTTAGTCAGCCAATTCCATCCGGTGGCTTATTAGGGCTGATTGATTTTAACAAGTGTTAGTGAGCCATTGATGCATTTATAATCTTGGAAGTTTTCCGATAGTATTGTCAGACCTAATGACTAATTAAATGGAAGTTTTGTCCTTATGCATCTTTTCCTGTAATAAAACAGGTAGCAATCAAGAAAATCAAACTGGTTGATTTGGCTCATTTTTTCAAGAATAGGGACATCGACAACAAGGACACGGTGTTATGGCGCACAATATAGGCTTCCACCATAGCGGGTTTGTGCTCCGTCCTTCAAAATTCTTCGAAAGCCATCCAATTTTGAATACAAGGCCTCCTAAGCCTGTTGACTTGCACACATACAATGGCACCACTCCTTAAAGGAGGGGAAAATAATCGGAATAACTAGCTAATTGTCAGTTGCGTGATCAGATATTCTAAATAATTGTCAACTTCGATGTTGTGTGTAGATTAGAAATTTGAAAAAACTATTAGAAATTTGAAAATGGTGGCATAAAATTTATGGGAATTTCAATCCTGATCAATTAAGCTTTTATTATTTGGCGAGGTATATCTTAAAAATAAGAATTTAAAGTATTAATTCAGTTACAACAATCTATGGTAAATGACAATGATAATGAATTGAACCAATCACAGACTGCCATCTCTGACGAGTATGACGAGTTCGTGTACGCTTGGACGATCCCACCTATACTGACGAAATAAAAGCTCTGGCCAGAAGAGTCAATTGTCACCTTTACTGACGAAGATATCCGAGCCATTCAATGCAAGCAATCAAGCTCGAGACGGTTACTGAGGACAACTGTACCAACCGTTGAGAGGCAGTGATGGCACAGTAAAGGACCCAGGCGTTACCAAAAGGAGCATTAAGACCTCCATAACTACACCAACGGCTAGGAACCAGGAAAGCCTATAAAAGTCTCCCACACTGCCAAGAACCAGGTATGGACACAAAAATTATACTACTGAGATCTCTTTTCTTTCCAACTACATTCACCCATTTCTAGAAAACTTCTTGTACTAACTTTGGCATCGGAGGCTCTGTGGCAGGCACCATACCGGTGATCATTCAAAAAGGGTCATTTTATTATTTCAATATTATCAGAGACGAGGGTTTGCTCCTGGACGCATTTACTTCGACTTCGTCTGACGAGTTTTGCACTCTATCAGTTTGGCGCCGTCTGTGGGAATTCGTGTTAAGACTCGAAACCGTAGTTTCATATTCTTGTTCATTTCAGGATGGAGTCCAACCAAGATTCTGTAGCCCTCGCTCAGCAAGTCCAGGCCCTTGCAGCCACAGTTGAAGAACTGACAAAGCAAAACCAGGAAATGAGGCAACGACTTCAACAGGAGGAAAATCGGTCGAGAGGAAATCACGAAGGTGAAGGGGATAGTGGCAGAAGAAGTGACCGTCGAGAGCCAGATGCTCCCGCCGAACCAAACTCGGATATTCTTAAGGAGATGAGGAGGGAGATGGACGAACTAAGGAATGCCATCAAAGAAAAAACAGAGCGGAGCGTGGATCGGCTGGTTCGGGCGACGGACTCACCATTTATGGCGGCAGTCCTCGATTGTCCAGTGCCCTCAAAGTTCCGACTACCTCAGCTCGAGCCCTTTGATGGGCTGAAGGACCCCTTAGATCACCTGAATACTTTCAAAACAACCCTGGGGCTCCAGCAGCCCCCAGACGAAATCCTGTGTCGTTCATTCCCAACAACACTTAAGGGGGCTGCCCGGGAATGGTTCACGAAACTGCCAAGGTCGTCCATCGACACCTTCGAGCAGTTGAGCAATGCTTTCCTGCGACATTTTATTGGTGGACAGCGACCAAAGAGAACCGCAGATCACCTGCTCACCATCAGGCAGGGAGAGAAGGAGACATTGAGGTCATATGTGAAGCGCTTTACCAGGGAGACCCTGGAGGTGGACGAGGCTGACGATATGGTACAGTTGACAACTTTCAAGGCAGGACTGAAATCTAGGGAACTCGTCAGTTCACTCGCGAAGAATCCCCCAAAGACGATGGCTGAAATGCTTCTTAAAGCGCATAAATACATGAACGCCGAGGACGCATTGGCCGCTATCAGGAACGAGGGTAGAACGGAGGACAAAAGGGAAGACGACCGTAGGGGACAAAAGCGAGATCGTTCAGATCGTCGAAATAGTGACGGAGTCAGAAGGAAAGATGATAAAAGTTCACGGACGGTAAAATTCACCCCTCTTGTTATGCCTGTCGACAAAATTTTGGCACAGATTCAAGATGAACATTACCTCAAATGGCCACGACCATTACATTCGTCACCTAGCGTCCGTGACAGGAGTAAGTATTGTCGATTCCAC
Source organism: Quercus suber (assembly GCF_002906115.3). Taxonomy (NCBI): domain Eukaryota; kingdom Viridiplantae; phylum Streptophyta; class Magnoliopsida; order Fagales; family Fagaceae; genus Quercus; species Quercus suber. Next base: position 468,131 of record NW_027069916.1, on the reverse strand, counting down.
AAAGATCATGGCCATTACACTGAAGATTGTAGGGATCTCAAAGAACAAATAGAGGAGTTGATACAAAAAGGGAAGTTGCAGAAGTTTATAAAGAAGGGAGAATACAGCAAATTTCGTGGTGAACACAAAAGCCAACATGAATCCTCGTCCAAGAGCGGAAATCATCAGTCCCAACCTCCCCAAAATGTGATCGGGGAAATACAGACGATCTCAGGAGGGCCTATCATAGGGGGTTCGTTCAAGTCACTTAAGAAAATATACTGACGACAGGTGAATAGTGTCCACGCGGAGCCCCCGCCAAAGCACAGACGAACTGATCAAGAGATGACCTTTAATGAGAACGATGCTCGAGGGGTAAAGCATCCTCATAATGACCCTTTGGTCGTCATGCTTACTATAGAAGGGTTTAACACAAAAAGGGTCCTCGTGGACAACGGCAGTTCTGCTGACATCATCTACTTTACTGCATTCCAGCAATTAAAACTGGACCCAGGGAGACTACGTCCGTTCAACTCCCCCCTCGTCAGCTTTAGCGGCGACAAAGTATACCCCAAAGGCATAGTGACGCTGGCCGTAACAGTAGGGACAAGCCCGAGACAATTGACCCGTCATATGGACTTCCTGGTAGTAGATTGTCCTTCGTCATATAACGTCATTATTGGGAGACCAGCGCTCAACAAGTGGAAGGCGTCCACATCCACCTACTGCCTGAAGGTGAAATTCCCAACAGAAAATGGTATCGGTGAAGTTAAAGGAGACCAAATTCTAGCTCGGGAGTGTTACCAGGCTGTAGTTGCTGCCAAGGAAAACCACAGATGGACGATAGAGGAAAAAGAGGAATCAAAAGTAGAAGCCCTGGAAACAGTGGAGCTCATCGAAGGGGAAACAACAAAGACAACCAGAATAGGGACGACCCTTAATCCAGAAATGAGAGCAAAGCTCATACGATTCCTTCAGGAGAACATGGACGTCTTCGCCTGGAGCCATGACGACATGCCAGGCATATCTCCCGAAATCATCCAACACAGGCTGAATGTGGACCCAGGAAGGAAGCCCATTAAGCAGAGACGAAGGACCTTTGCACCCGAGAGAGACCAAGCTGTTGCTGACGAAGTAAGCAAACTTTTGGCTGCAGGCTTCATCAGAGAGGTATATTATCCGGATTGGCTTGCAAATGTTGTCCTAGTAAAAAAAGCCAATGGGAAATGGAGAATGTGTGTGGACTTCACGGACCTAAACAAGGCCTGCCCGAAGGACAGCTTCCCTCTTCCAAGGATAGACCAACTCGTAGACTCTACAGCCGGACACAAGTTATTGACGTTCATGGACGCGTTCTCGGGGTATAACCAGATAAAAATGGCTGACGAGGACCAGGAGAAAACCGCCTTCATTACGAGCCAAGGGCTCTACTGTTACAATGTAATGCCGTTTGGACTGAAGAACGCTGGAGCAACTTACCAGAGACTGGTGAACAAAATGTTTGTCAAGCAGATAGGCAAGAACATGGAGGTGTATGTCGACGATATGCTCGTCAAAAGCAAAGAAGAGCTTGCACATCTGGACGATCTGAAAGAAACGTTCAAGACACTCAAACAATACCAGATGAAGCTGAACCCTGGTAAATGCGTTTTTGGGGTTGCCTCAGGAAAATTCCTGGGGTTCATGGTGTCCCAAAGAGGAATAGAAGCAAATCCCGAGAAGGTACAGGCAATAATCAACATGACATCACCTAAGACCGTCAAGGAGGTCCAGAAGCTCACAGGTCGAATTGCTGCACTCAACAGGTTCGTCTCTCGAGCAACAGACAAATGCTTGCCTTTCTTTAAAACCTTGAAGCAGGCTTTCGAGTGGACTGACGAATGCGAAGCAGCATTCCAGGAGCTTAAGCTTTACCTCAGCAACCCGCCACTCCTAAGCCCGTCAAAGGAAGGTGAGAATTTATATTTGTATTTAGCAGTATCATCCACAGCAGTCAGTGCAGCCTTGATCCGAGAAGAGAATAAAAAACAGCTCCCAGTTTACTACGTCAGCCAAGCGTTCCAGGGGGCTGAGTTCAGGTACCCAAAGATCGAGAAAATCACGTTTGCCTTGATAGTAGCCTCGCGCAAGCTCAGACAGTATTTCCAGGCAAATCCAATTTTGGTAATGACGGACCAACCCATCCGGAAGGCTATGAGCAAGCCCGAAGCGGCAGGGAGGATGATCCAATGGGCGATTGAACTCAGCCAGTTCGATGTGGAATATCATCCCAGGACGGCCATCAAAGCACAAGCGCTGGCAGACTTCATCGCCGAGTTCACTTACCCAGACGAGTCTAACCAGGCCAACGAAAATGACGTATGGACAATACAAACTGACGGTTCGTCAGCTCAAAAGAGAGGGGGAGTAGGGGTAGTTATAATTACCCCCAACGGAGAAATATTAAAGTATGGAGTTCAGCTGGGATTCCCTGCCACCAATAACGAGGCTGAATACGAAGGAATTCTGACAGGCCTGAGGCTAGGGAAAGAGCTTGGGGCCAGGAACCTGCTGGTCCAGAACGACTCGAAGCTAGTAATCGGGCAAGTCAAAGGGGAGTACGAAGCAAAAGAAGAACGAATGCAGAAATACCTCAAATTGACGAACCACTTGGTAAAAGAATTTGAAAAGGTGGAGTTCATCCAAATTCCGAGGAGCCAGAATAGGCCCGCGGATGAAGTTTCAAAAATAGCCTCGTCGGACGGAGCAGAGTTGAGTACAGACCTGATGATAGAGATGCAAAGAAACCCCAGCATAGAAGAAATCTTGACATTCGCAGTCCGGAGCGAAAGTAGCTGGATGACGCCAATCATGTCCTTTCTCCAGGATGGACGCTTGCCCCAAGACGCAGATGAAGCCAGGAAGATCAAGAAGAGAGCCACCAGATTCACGATTCTCAATGACGCATTATACAAGAGAGGTTTCTCCATGCCTTACTTGAGGTGCGTGGACGAAGGAGAGGCAGAATACATCCTTAGGGAGGTGCATGAAGGAGTTTGCGGGGACCATGCAGGACCAAGATCCTTGGCAAGAAAGATTATGCAAACAGGGTACTTCTGGCCAACCATGCAAGATGACGCAGCAAAGTTCGTCAGAAAATGTGACAAATGTCAAAGGTTTGGGAATGTTCAAAACCTGCCATCAGAAAAGCTGACGACGATAACGTCTCCATGGCCGTTTGCAAAATGGGGAATCGACATCGTTGGCCCCTTGCCCCAAGGCAAAGGTCAGGTAAGATTCTTGCTAGTTGCTATTGATTATTTTACTAAATGGGTTGAAGCAGAGGCATTGGCGACCATCACCGAAACCCGAATCCAGGGTTTCGTTTGGAAGAATATAGTCTGCAGATTCGGGATTCCAAGGACGATCATATCAGACAACGGACGACAGTTCGATTGCCGAGGTTTCAGAGACTTCTGCTCAGGCCTGGGCATTAAGAACCAGTTTTCGTCACTAGGCCACCCACAAGCAAACGAACAAACGGAAGTGACGAACCGAACACTGCTCAAGATCATAAAAACCAAGCTGGACGATGCGAAGGGTGCCTGGCCAGAAGAACTGCCCAACGTCTTATGGGCTTATAGAACCACTGCCAGAACCCCAACGGGAGAAACCCCCTTCAGGCTCACATACGGTACAGAAGCAGTGATCCCTGTTGAAGTCGGAGTAACCAGCACTCGACGGAAAATGTTCAACGAAGATGAAAATGACGATTCATTACGATTTGACCTAGACTGCCTTGACGAAGTGCGAGACAAAGCCTTCAGCAGAATGACGGAATACCAGAAGAAAATGACGGAATACTATAACAGAAGGGTGAAGCTTAGACGACTCGACATAGGAGACCTCGTCCTGCGCAAAGTAACACAGGCGACCAAAGACCCAACTCAAGGAAAGCTCGGCCCTACCTGGGAGGGACCATACAAAGTCATTCATTACTCCAGACGAGGAAGCTACCATCTGGAAACCTTAGACGGGCGAAAGCTCCCCAGACCATGGAACATTGAACATTTGAAGAAATATCATCAATAGATGTAATCTAGAAACATATTCGTCAACAACTCTCAATAAACAAATTATTCAGCTAATGTTTGTGTTCCAACAGGCTCGCTCAAAGGACCTAACAAAAGCCAAAAAATTGGCTAAGTAGTAAGATTCCGCATTGACGGATGTAAACTACTGACGACAAAGTTCAATATCCTTGAAAAGCCATAAAATTGGCTAAGTAGTAAGATTCCGCATTGACGGATGTAAACTACTGACGACAAAGTTCAATATCCTTAAAAAGCCATAAAATTGGCTAAGTAGTAAGATTCCGCATTGACGGATGTAAACTACTGACGACAAAGTTCAATATCCTTGAAAAGCCATAAAATTGGCTAAGTAGTAAGATTCCGCATTGACGGATGTAAACTACTGACGACAAAGTTCAACGTCACTGAAAAGCCAAAAAATTGGCTTAGTAAGATTCCGCATTAACGGATGTAAACTACTGACGACAAGAGCCTATGCTAAGTAACGAAATTACGCCTTGACGGACGTAAGGTATTGACGAAGGAAAATTTCCTAAAGCAAACATTAGTCACATAAGACCAAGGCGGCCAAATTCCGCCTTGACGAATAAAGCGATAGCTTCACTGACAAGCAAAATCTTCATATCAAAAGAGGTAAGTCATTAAATTAAAGCAAGTAATGGCCTCAAAAACAGAAAGGCTATATTAAGTTAAGGCCTAGAATAGATCATCATCGTTTTTACAACCAAAAACCCAAAATAAACGGAAAGATTGTTCAGAAATTAGAATTACATGATGGCCCAAAACATGAAGGGCATTCAAAAAAAAAAAAAAAAAAAAAAAAAAAAAAAAA
>NW_027069916.1:457706-461889 GCF_002906115.3 Quercus suber | reverse complement strand
AAAAAAAAATTGCATAATAAAATGTAATTTGCACACACTACATTGTTCTTATGTCATTCTATCGAAACAAAATATATTTAACTTTTGACATAATGTATCTAAAAAGTTTAGTACATGTTTAATTAGCAACTAAGTACCAAAATATTATCTACACATATGGAAAATATTTTCCAAATTCTATGTTCCAAATCCAAAATAAGTTAAGCTTTGTCAAAATCATATACACAACACAACAATCTGGAATCAAGCTATCAAAGTACAAATAAATGATAAACTACTAACTACCAAAACAAATTACCAGAAACCTTAAAGGCAGCGTTGGGATGGCTCACGGCAACATCATTGAGAGGGCTAGAGGTGCTGGGTTTTTGACAGAGGATTGAGGAGGCATCAACTGAGGAGCCAGCACTGAATGTTTCTAAATTTTTTTTTTTTTTTTTTACATTAAACTTAAGAAAGCTCACCATTGAGAGGGCTGAGAGTGGCTGGGTTTTTGACAGAGCACTATGGAGGCGCGGGACAGAGGTGCTGGTCTGCTGGAGATTAGTGTTTCTAAAATATTTAGGTTTTGAAAACGTTTAACTTAATACTAAAGGTTTTTTTTTGAGATTTAATGTTAAGATAGGAGTAAATTTGGTTCAATTTATTATTGGGTTTTGATGGGCTTGTGGGTTTAGGACCTTTAAGTGGACCGTGTATTATCATACTGGACTTACCCAAATGACACAAATGAAGCCCACTTAAGAAAAAAAAAAAAAGAAAAAAAAAAGCCAAATGGTAGGATCGTAAGGATCCCATACGATCCTACACGATCCTACCTACGATCCTAACATTTTTGCAATCCTGCTACGATTTTAATCTTTTTGGTGAGGTGGGATCGTAAAATCGTGCGATTTTATGATCCGGATTGCGATTTTGACAACCTTGGACATGATATTGATGTTTGTTTGTTTTTACAAGTTTTATTAATAATAAATATAATTAACCACTTGGGTTTAAAACTTGTTAATTCTATCAATTGGAGTCTAAATTTCCCAACAATTTTCCACGTGATATATTGTGTTTTGTTCTGTAATTCAAGAACCAACGTTATAAAGCTTATCATGTTAGTCAGCCAATTCCATCCAGTGGCTTATTAGGGCTGATTGATTTTAACGAGTGTTAGTGAGCCATTGATGCATTTATAATCTTGGAAGTTTTCCGATAGTATTGTCAGACCTAATGACTAATTAAATGGAAGTTTTGTCCTTATGCATCTTTTCCTGTAATAAAACAGGTAGCAATCAAGAAAATCAAACTGGTTGATTTGGCTCATTTTTTCAAGAATAGGGACATCGACAACAAGGACACGGTGTTATGGCGCACAATATAGGCTTCCACCATAGCGGGTTTGAGCTCCGTCCTTCAAAATTCTTCGAAAGCCATCCAATTATGAATACAAGGCCTCCTAAGCCTGTTGACTTGCACACATACAATGGCACCACTCCTTAAAGGAGGGGAAAATAATCGGAGTAACTAGCTAATTGTCAGTTGCGTGATCAGATATTCTAAATAATTGTCAACTTCGATGTTGTGTGTAGATTAGAAATTTGAAAAAACTATTAGAAATTTGAAAATGGTGGCATAAAATTTATGGGAATTTCAATCCTGATCAATTAAGCTTTTATTATTTGGCGAGGTATATCTTAAAAATAAGAATTTAAAGTATTAATTCAGTTACAACAATCTATGGTAAATGACAATGATAATGAATTGAACCAATCACAGACTGCCATCTCTATAGATGTGCTATTTGTTGTGAAAGTCTTTATGTTCTTAGACTTATAGTTTCCATCTTCATGAATTATATTTGCCAACACAAAACCTAACCAAATTATAAATTTGTAACTACAGTAAATATAGTAGCCCACTATATTTAGTTATTTACCAATAAGGGATAATATGAATATATATATATTTTTTTGATAAATCAGATGGAAGGCCCAATTTTTATAAAAAGCAAATAAAATTCTTAATAAATAAAAGATGGATAAAGTTTTGATTATAACCAATAATTATAACTCCCACTAAAGACATTAACATAGATATATATTTTGAAAATCTAACTATTGGATTGTATGTTCTTTATATTCTTAAAATACATGTCAAATTTCACATAAATCGGACAGGGGCAGCGATTTGTATAATTCAGGGTGGTCACAGGTCCATCCTAATCTTGGAATTTTTTTTTTTTTTTTTATACCTTAAAAAAATGGATTTTAAATTAATATGGGTTGTTGACCACCCTAGAAAAAAATGCATATTTTCCAATAGCTAGTTGGTTAGTGCTTGCTTTAGTTCTTAGCTGAATTTATTGGATTTATTTGATACATCTTGTACATATGTATATGCACTAAAATAATATTTCAATACTTTATTGAACATGATTAATGTAACAGTTTAATGCCTAAGTTGAATATTTTGAATGAACTTATAGTTTACCCTTTATTCTTTTGTTAGCACTATTTACAAAGATGTTCTTGTCAAACTCTTAACCATGATTTCCCTAAAAAAGAAATTAGTAGAGCATTGCATTGATTTAATCTTGATTAGTTTAAAGAATATAAAATATTGGTTGGAACATATCATAAAAAAGTATGATGCATTTTGTTTATATTGTTACTTATTTAGGCAAGATTTTGGTAATTGAATGGGAGATCAGCAGTTTAATTAATGATTTCTTTGTTGTATGTATTGAAAATGATGTAACTGATAGCATTAATAATAAAACTATTATACAACAATTTCAAATATGAAAAACTCATAGAAGAAAATTGTAGAAGGAAATTGTAAGACTTTATGTATTTGAGATTTTTTTTATGTTAATATATTCAAGTTTTATTTTTAATAAATTTTGTTTAATTTAAGTTTCTTAATGACCATCTTGAAAAACAATTCCTGGAGTCGCCACTGAAATCAGATGTTATTTAATATTTGATGGATAACAAAAAATTACATCTATGGTTCGTCCAGATGGGTCGTCCATAATGAACGGTTAGCCAAACAACCAGGTCATCTCCTATTCGTCTAGATATCTCGTCCTTGGGATGTTGGACAATTGATTAAACCTCAGGGAATCAAGTCAAAAGAATCGTCCATGTGTAAGGTGCATGGACGACCACACAATGGCGCGACAAAGCGCATGGACGACTACGCAACACTTAGCAAATTTTGGAGCGGTTAATCAACCCGTGTTCATCGCTGCCAATCCCTCTCACATATGTAACTTACAACGGCGGTTATGATTTCTATAGCCGTTGAGGAGGTTATGTCTGGATTCCAAGATTTTGGGGGAAGTTATTGAACTAGTAACCGCCCCAGAATACCCTATATAAGGACCGGTCTTAACCATGCAAAGGTATGAATTTCCTGAGATTTTACATTGAATAAAGTCGGAACTCCATTAGAAGGGAAGAAACTAACTTTGTCATCGGAGGGTATTTGGCCGGTTCACCCCGGTCACCCTTTGACTGTTTTCTCTCTTTATAGGCCTTCGCTAATGCCGTAGTCCGCCGAAGTGTTCAACTAACTGATTCCATACATCATCAGTTGGCGCCGTCTGTGGGAAGCGTGAATCGATTTGCGATTTGCTTTTGCTGGGACAAAAAGTCAAATGGTTCGGACTAGAGAGTAGGGATGCTTCTAGCCATCCCCACCGAAATCACCAATCAGCGCCTGTCATGCAGTTGCCTTCCATCCAACACATACAATCCATGGCGGCCGCGATGGTGGAATTAACCCGCCAGAATCCAGAGTTGACTAGGGAGATAGAAAGGCAGCGCCGAGAAGGGCATACTGAGAGACAATCCTAGAGTCAAGAATGTTAGGTTCTAAAGATTTAGGAATTTATGTATTTAGAACTCTAATTTGTATTGTTGGCAAACCATGATCAAAACAGGTTGTTTAGTCTTGTTTAGGCTTGCTCAAAGTATGTTTATTTGTAAAACTGGAATCGAGTGAGTGCAGATTTATTGGACTAAATCTGTAAGGCTCGATCGATCGAAAATTAGACTCGATCGATCGAACCACGTACAGATTTATTTTTCTGCAGAATTCCAGTTCAGCCCAAACTCTATTTAAACATCTTGGGGTTCAAGTAAAACACTTCTATATATAAGGAAAACCCTAGAACGTTTTTGGGACT
>NW_027069916.1:352549-455093 GCF_002906115.3 Quercus suber | reverse complement strand
CCAAATGGTATCTAAAGCTTCATCTTTTATTTGGATTCATTATCCATTTTATGATAATCAATGACAAAGGATATCATTATTGAATCTGATTTACTACACTATGATGTAAAATCTCATGGTTTGTTGGTGCAGTTAGGCCAGTGTACAAGATTTGGAGGTCTTGTTTTAAGGACTGGATTACTATCAAAGAAATTGGTTGGCCGGAGTTCAAACCCACCACTCAAGGTTGGCATCACTGGAAAATCTTCCTGGCAAGGCACATGATGAAATCCAGTGGTGTACCATAATACTATGTCCTTGTTTTCAATTTTCCTATTCCTGCATTTATATATATATATATATATATAAAAAGAAAAAAAAAGTGCATTAGAAAACATTAGTCACAAGTACCATAATCAACAATTATTTCCTTGTAAATTTCTAGCTAGCAAAGTTTAAAAGTAGAACTGAGGATTTGTATTCATTATCTACTACTTGAGGCTCCAAACTGCTAAGGTATCGTCTCCTTGACTTTGATCAACATATAGTCCTCCTGCCCATTTTTCAGACTTGTTATACGGAGTAACCCACACATCATTATTAGTAAAGGCTCCTCGAATTTGTGGATAATCATTGTACGACAAGAGAGGGCGTGCCGCTGATCCTGGAATTAGACGATAACCAACATTGTTCCCAACTTTGGTTTTCTTATTAGGATTCACAACTACTAGCTCAGCTGGTTTCAAGCCAAACTGAATTCGGGCATCAGATTCAGTTTTAGCAATTTCACTCACTACTGTCCAATAACTTTTCCTTGGTGAGCTATGGTCTGTTACTTTGATTGTTTCCAAATTATTTTTGACAAAGGAATTGTCTTCACCATCCACGTCGAGGTCAAGATAGTACGTTAAGAAGTGATCATGGTACACACCAATAGTGTTTTCTGCTAACAATGTGCCATGCACATTCTCTTTTATTTGATCTGTGTGAGCGTATATCACACCCTTCATCTCTAGAATTCCGGTTAGTCCAATCTGTTAAGATAGTTTGAGAAAGACTCACAGTAAGAGACAGAAATAAATAGGAAGACATACTATTAATTCATAGGAACTTGCTATGTATACTGACACCTCATTTAGTACAAAAATTTTAGGTTTGATGAAAAATTGATAGTAAGTCTGAAGTCATAATAAATTTCACAATTGTTGACTTGTTGTAGTAACAGATTGTGATTGATGTACAATATAAATTATGTCAGTGATAGTCCTAAGTGAAAGTGATATACTAATCAAAATTTGCTAGCTCAATATATAATTGTAAAATTTGTCATGAGATTTATTGGTGTTTGTTGTGTTGATGGAAAAATATTTCTCAAGTTGATAAGATACCCCCAATTTGATGGAGCCACTTGGCTTGAATTCCCAATCAATAATGTAATCATAGTTGCCCACAGTTGCGACCATCCTCACCACTAGGCTCACGCCTAACTTCCCTAATCTGCAATACCATAAAACTGTCAACTAAAACTACTACTTGTTCAAACAATACAACAACAATCACAATAATATTACTTACAACTTCCTCGGATTAATACTCGATTCAGTGTGACGCCACATTATATTTCCAGCATGATTTTCAAATATGCAGAAGGCATTAGATATCTTCACTGGTGTACCATCCCTCGAAGCAAAGTATGCATCTAAAATACTGCATTGACAGGGCAATCGGCTAAGGGCTTAAGTGACACTGCAGATTGACCAAATCCGAATTCACCACTATCAAAAAAGGTTTTGTAGTACCATTCCTCTGTTGGATCCATGTATGGCACAAACAACTCAGATATGAATCCTCTATATAAAACCTGGCGATATTTTTGCTTCTCAAGGTCACAAATTGATGCTAGAGAAATTGTTGGACCAGCTCGTACGTCGAATCCTAGGTGGAATTTCCAGTTGACCCAACTAAATACAAAGAAAAATTGAGGCTTGTTAAAATTTTCAGGTTCAAGAACATGTAGTCCTAGCCCAACCCTTTAAATTAGGCCAGGATTGCAATAAGTTTTGTAAAAACTTGTACATAAAATTTGTAATATTTCTAATTTCACTCTAAGCCATAGATATAAAAGACTAAAAACAGTCATTTATGTAGCTATTGTATCAATGTGAATGTTCATATGCCCAAACATCGGTGTGCAGCTTAACTAGAAAACAAGGACATAGTATTATGGTACACCACTGGATTTCATCATGTGCCTTGCCAGGAAGATTTTCCAGTGATGCCAACCTTGAGTGGTGGGTTTGAACTCCGGCCAACCAATTTCTTTGATAGTAATCCAGTCCTTAAAACAAGACCTCCAAATCTTGTACACTGGCCTAACTGCACCAACAAACCATGAGATTTTACATCATAGTGTAGTAAATCAGATTCAATAATGATATCCTTTGTCATTGATTATCATAAAATGGATAATGAATCCAAATAAAAGATGAAGCTTTAGATACCATTTGGAGTTGAGTTTTTTTTTTCCGTACAAGTTAATATGAGGGAGTATTGAAATATTAAAACAGGACCTAAAGTTTTTAAAGTAGATGGAAGATGATCTTGTTGGTTTCGTTAATTTGAGATTGACTTGCATTAGTGTTGAGAAGAGGACAGGGGAAAAAAAAAAGAAAAAAAAAAAAGACATATAACTTAAAAATGGTCGGTGGAAAATGGTCGGTACAGACCTTAACATCCTCTTCTTTTCTCTTATTTTAATTGATCATGAAATTATCAAAATCTGATTTAAAAGTTGTTATCAATGGTTAATTTAATGTCCAAGTTACATTAAAGTACATCTCTAGCTTCCCAGAAATCACACAACTTAGAACCCAATTAGAAAGAATTAGATCATCCTTTTCACTCTCCTTTTCACTCTCCTCTTCAACCTGGTTCAATTCAATGTGCCTTCTTCCACAAATTATCTCGAGTAACCAAATATATTGTACTATGGTAATCAAGTACAAAAATTAAGTAATGCTAGGGTAACTAAAAATTTAATAAATTTAAAAAAAAAAAAAAAGGAAGGTAGAAATGACAAACTCCTAACCATTTACTGTAGTTGGGATACATGAATAGCAATAGACCCTCCAAGCCTAATCTACTCAGGTACCTAAGCCCTCCAAGCTTCTTGCTCCAACGAGGTTGTGCCGAACCTTTTTCTTTTCTAGCTTACCGGATTCCGTTATAACCCATAGCATCAACCAATAACCATTGGTCCATTCCAAACTGCTTCCCTTAGCATCAAATGAACCTTCCTACAGACGTGGGTGTGATGAGAAAAGGATTTAGTCAATGACCTCTCAAGGATGTATCAATGGAGAGGAAGAGAGTAAAAGAATTTGAAGAGTCTCTTAGTAAAGATTGGGGATGAGGCAATCTTGTTTTTTTCTAGGATTTCTCTCACAAAATTCTTTCTGGAAGCTCTCTACATTTCGTGGGTATAAGGGTCTATATATAGTGATGTGTGTTTGGAATACAAAGAGTCAGTTTTTCCCAAACAAGGCTGGTTGGCGGCTTGGCCTCGCGACTGGTCCAAGTCGCGAGTTCAAGTCGCTAGATAACGGCCTGGCCAGCCTGGGTATTTTTTTCCTGTAGAGCACTAGCTGGCAAAATGCTTTAGCTTCTCGCATGCTTGGCACGTGACACTCATCTAGCGACTTGCACCCGTGAGCCACCCGCGAGTCCCTGCTTCTTTGCACATTGAGGAACATTTGTTCATACTCTTTTTACACACTACCCTTACATGAAATTTACCTAAATACAGGGTTACTAAATGCTAAATTACAAGCAAATTGGTACAAAATAAAGCCAACAAGATGGTTGATAAATTTCAACCTTACAATATCCCCCTTTGGCTATTCTGTGACAAAACCCTATAACAAACTCTAGACTTAACGCGTGAGTTGGGAACAGTTAGAAAACTCACTCACACCTAACTCTAGAATCTGTGAAGCTTTTGAACCATAAGAACAAGTAACTCCTGAAACACAACAACACAATAGTTCATTGTATGCAGAAAACTTGTAATGCAAATGGAGTAAGCACAATGCGATCAAGCACTATGGAATAGAGCAATAAACCATGGCAAGACCAAAACAAGCAATCACTATAAACAAGTGATCACAATGCTCATTCACACTTAGAATGAACATTCGGACATTCAAGCTGACAAACACAAGGCAAATCACTTGAATGACCAACACTCAACCAATGCATAGTACAAGATGTATATGCATCTAGGAATAAAGTCCTACAAGGGCACAAGAGTGACAGTACTTAGAAGAAAATGCATAACATTTAGTTATAAGTACTGATTTAGCAAAGCACATAGGCTGCATAAAGCAAGGTATAGACCATAAAACCTACAAAATGCAAAGAAACAAACCCTAAAAGCTTACAGAAGCAATATGGGTGCAAAACATAAACAGAAACCTTAAAAACCTACAAAGGTACCAGGTACAAACCAAAACATAAAGAAGATATGCTGAATAACATCATAATATATACTGAATAACTACTGAAATAAATAATTGTACCAGTGAACCACAAGTTTTCCAAAAGTATAGAAACCATATCAACACAGGATAAAAACTATAATAAACACAACAGAGTATATAACAACTATAAAAACACTCCCCTTTTCAGTATGCACACTCTTTTTCATTCTTAGGCGCTCTCCCCCTTTTTGGCACGAATAGCTAAAGGCTTTCTTCCAGCTTCTGTTGTATGTTATCTAATTGTAACTCAATGGTTCCAAGACGCATTTGAGTTTGACTATGAAAGGAGTTAAGAAGCCGTTCCAAATCAAAAATCCGATGAAGCACATTTTCGATGAAGTAACTTTGCTTAGGAGTTTGGAATTCAGGAGGAACAGATGGGGTGTCGGTTGATTGTGCAGGAGTAACTGTAGCATGAGCAGATGGAGATGCATGTGTGGATGACTCACTCTTAGGTTTCTTGGAGGAGTAACTCTTGCTTGCTTGGAGAGTGTATATTGATATTGGTCAGGGACGAGGCAGGATTTTCTCATCTGATGAAGGACTAACACCTTCACGAAGTACAATCTTCATGATTAGACTGCAGAATGGAAGAATTGTTCGTGTTGCTGAACGAGCCGCTGTTTTCCTAATGATCTGGAACATGTGAGCATAGATGTCAATCGGGGCATCGGTAATGAGGTCACACAAAAATTTAGCCCTTCCAAGACTGATGAAGGCAATGTTTGACAGGGGGTAGAGATTGGAAAACATGATCAGCTTTAGAATTGTTAGTTCAGGTGAAAACAATGCAGTGCTTATAGATGATCCTGTGCTTCCCACTTCATGTTCATTCCCAAGAACTTGAAGGATGTCTTATGCCTGAAGTACTCTATCATCGTATGGAGTTCGATCCACATTTTTTTGGTCTGGTGATGCGAAGTACCTTAGCAATGTAGTTTGCATTCATGGAAAATTATGTTCCTCGTACCCAGCATTTCAACTCGACCCTTGTGTATCTGGCATTTAAGAAGAATTCCTCGACCAATTCTTTAATTGGATCCTCCAAAATTTCCAAATAGGTCAGCCCAATCTCTTTCTTCAAAAATCTTAGGGATAAATGTTGTCCCTAGGGTATCAAACTTAACAACTCTTTCCACAATGGCAGAAGCCTCTTTGAAAGTGTCTGTGTACGTCTTTGAGTCAATAGGTGTCCTAAATCTCTCAATGGAAGAGTCCCTAGATGACTTGGATGACAATCGTGTTCGTTTAGCAACTGGGGTTGACGGGTCATCGGTTACAATGTCTTTACCTTTGGAGGAACAACAAGTCAACTGAAAAACATCAAACACACAGAAGAGAACCAAATGCAATGCCATAGGATACACACATTAGTATGCTTAGATTTAGATATAAGAGTGTGAAACAAAAAGATTTCACAAAATCACAAAAACATGAACTAGTTTAACACCAAGAAGACACAAGCAACATAGACAAAAGAAATAGGCAAACAGATATGATGAATAACGGTAACAACTCAGAGTTAAATGGGCAATGTGCATCACAAAGTCACAAATGACACAATACCAAGAACATAATATCAATGGTGCAACACATTCATGAACCACAACATAGAGCACAGTCTCTCAATAGACAGAAACATGAAAACACACTTGTAGACTAAGAAACAAAGTAAAGGCAAGACAAGAACAACAAAACTCAAAACTCACAAACCCCCAAACCAAGTTTGAACCCATTAAATCTCAATAAAACAAAAATGCTTTATAAAACAAAAAAAATACTTGAACCAAGTACAATGAAGTGAGATAGAAATAACCCATACCTTTTTCTTGGTGTTTGATGAAGACATGATGCAAAAATGGAAGTTTTTTTAAAGAGACACGAAGTGTTTGAGAGAGATAAATGGGGAAGATAACGAACAATCACAAAAATTCAAGGGAAAACCGAAAAACAATTTTAAAAAACTGTCTTTAAAAAGCAAAACACGCGTTTTTCGCACTGGAATAAGTCGCCAGTCAGTCGCCAGGGTAAGCCGCGAAACACTTTGAAACCAAAATTTTCAAAAAATCTTCTAAGTGTTTTTCGCGACTGGAAGTGTTAGGACATACGTGTTTTCACTTGTTAAAAACATATGTCACTTATTTATGTAAATTGGCTAATCCTTTGACAAAACGCACTCTACTTGTAATTGGGTAGTTCTAGGTGGTTTTAATACTTCAAGAAACAAGGTTTCAAGATCAAGTGTTGAAGTCATCAAGTCTGTCCAAGAAAAACAAGCTAAAATGCAAAATCATTAAAGCTTGACACCTTCTCGATAGCTCCTCGACACCTGCTATCTGTCGAGATTTATAAAATTAGATTTTCTGATATGATTTCTTGGGATCTGTGAATATGCTTTTGGGTTTTCTTTTCTCCTAACCCTAAACATATAAAAGGATTGTTTTAAGATCTGTCAAACTGTACACAAGTTGCACAAACATTGAGCAAACTCTGTTCAAGCAAATTGTGATCAAAGACGAAATTCTTGACCTAGTTCATATTCTCTGAAGAAGTTACTATGTATTTGCACCAAAGGGTTTTGTGACCAAGAATTTTCCTGATCTTCATCGTGTAGGATGAACTGAAGAACTTTGTAGCCAACCTCTCCTTCCAAGTTGGTGTTTGAAGTCGCGTACTGGGATCCGCGCATTGGTTAGTCACGTACTTGGGAGCCATGCATCAAAAGGGGAACTGTCATTACAGATCAAGTCCAATTGGGTATTGGGGTAAGGGTTCAACTATACGTTGGTAAGGTACTTGGGATTCCTTTACTTGTAACCGCTTGATTTGATAATAGTGGAGTTTCGAGAGTGGTGACCTGAAAATCACCCGGTGGGGTTTCCCTATTCGTTAACAAATCACCGTGTTATTTATTTTCCGCTAATTAGTAAATTGGTGATTTTTTTGTGCTTCTACATGTTTGCATGATTAATTGATTAATTAACAATTTGGCTAATTAATTAATTGGTTTAATCACAAGGGGTTAATTCAGTTTGTGGCCTATCAAGTGGTATCAGAGCAGACACACTCTGATTAGGGTTTAATCTTTGCTGTGTTTGATCCATTGACCCATGTTTATCATGGATAGAGGACAGTCGTTAATCATACCTCCTTTATTTGATGGGACTAACTATGCATATTGGAAAGTACGGATGCGAGTTTTTTTGCAGTCCTTAGATGAAAAAGTGTGGCAAGCTGTAGAGATTAGCTGGACTAAGCCAAAGAAAGCGTCGGCCAATTGGGATGAAGCCAAGATCAAGGCGGCAAACTTCAACAGCAGGGCATTGAATGCGTTGTTCAGTGCAGCCACCAATGAGGAGTTCAAGAAGATATCCTCAACTGAAATTGCTAAGGAGGCATGGACTATCCTCCAGATAATCTATGAGGGCACAAAGGCTGTTAAGGATTCAAAGATTCAAAGGCTCACAACAAGCTTTGAAGAAATAAAGATGGAGGAGGATGAGTCATTCGATGAGTTCTATGCCAAGCTGAAGGACATAGTGAACTCAGCCTTCAATCTTGGGGAAACCATCCCTGAACCCAAGATTGTAAGGAAGGTGCTCAGATCTCTACCCGAGAGATTCCATGTGAAGATTACTGCTATAGAGGAATCAAAGGACATTGACAAGATTCCTTTAACTGAGCTGGTTGGAAACTTGTAGACCTACGAGATAGGATTATCTAGGATTGGCAAGTCGGGTAAAGGCAAGAGTGTTGATCCCTCTCTTTATAGAAGCATGATAGGTAGTCTTCTTTACCTTACTGCTAGTAGACTTGACATTAGTTACAGTGTTGGAGTGTGTGCTAGATATCAAGCTAATCCCAAATAATCCCAAATGACTGCTTTAAAACGGATTATAAAGTATGTCAAAACCACTGCTGACTTTGGTGTGTGGTATTGCAAGGACACAAATGATGTCTTAGTTGGGTACTCAGATGTTGATTAGGTTGGTAATGCTGATGATAGAAAGTGTACTTCAAGGGGTTGTTTTTATGTGGGTAACAATCTTGTCTCCTAGATGAGCAAAAAGCAGAACTCCATCTCCTTATCCACTGCAGAAGCTAAGTACATCGCTGCCGGCATCTGTTGCACCCAACTCCTTTGGATGCAAAAATTTCTTTATGATTATGGTATTTGTCAAGAGCATCTCACCATTTACTGCGACAATACCAGTGCCATCAATATCTCTAAGAACCTGGTTCAACATTCTCGAACCAAACACATAGAGATCCGACATTACTTCATTAGGAAGCTTGTCGAAGATGGTACACTCACTCTTGAGTTTATCCACACTGATGATCAAAAGGCTAACTTGTTCACCAAACCTCTTGACAGCAAACGTTTTGAATTCCTTCATCAAAACATTGGTGTTATCTCTATGGATTGATCATCTTCTCTCATTCTTCTCCTTTTTGCATTTGCATCTAATTTTATGCTTTGCTTTGTTTAACATGTTTTTATGTGTTTACTTTCAGTTTTATTTATTTTGTTTTTAATATAAAAATTCAAAAAAAAATTGAAAAATTGAAAAATACAAAAACAGTGTGTGTTTTGTGTACTTTGGTACTTGTGTACCTTGAATGGCCAATGAAACAGAGTTTTCTAAATTTTATAGCTCTTGTAACTTAGATGAGGATCTCTATGCACAACTAAGCAAGTGAGTTTTGTGGCTCTTATTTGTGATGAGTAAGATTAAGTTATCTCTTGAACTTAACACTCATATCACTCTTTTTGACGGGTAGGACTAAAAGATCTTAAGAGAAAGGTATAAATAACCATCTCACCACTGTTGCCCGCCAATCATACTATGACACCTATATGCTTCGGCATAGCAAAAGTGCAGTGTCAAAAACACCCGTATGCTTCGGCATAACAAAAGTGCAGTGTCAAATGCTTAACATCTTAGGTATTTCTTTTCTCTCTTTTATGCCCATGCATGATATGCTTAAATAGAAGAAAATATGCAAAGAAAAATAAAAAGTAAAAAGATCAAAAATGCTTTAGATATGATTGCAAGCGTGTTTTATAGGAGATGTGGGAGTTATAGGATGTACCTCGAAAGTGATAGTCTTCATCAAACAGTTATGATTGTGTGTGAGTTAAAGTTATTTTCTCATATCTCAGATTGTCATAACATGTATACACATATGTAATCTTGCGATGTTTTTTCACACACATCACGCAATATTCTTTGCTATTTTTGATATATGTGCAGGTACAATGTGATTTGGCCATCACAAAGGTTTTACATGTGCTAATGTATGCTCACTAAACTGTCTTGACTTATTTTTGAAAAATAAAATTGGTTAGACCTGTTTAGTGTGTGTGTGTGTATTTTTGAGGATCCATGTGCTTAAAATTTTTGTTGAGAGATGATTTTGAGAGCTTAATATGTTGATTGGATCATTGGTTGAGGTACATGTTGGATTGCATTCATATCTGTGTTTTTCTCTTCTCGAAAAACTATTTTTATCTTCTCGAAAAACTGTTTTTAAAAGCTGGCTCGACACCTCCTCGATACCTTGTTATCTGTCGAGCTTCTCAAGCCTTTTTCTTATTGCAATCTCGACACCTCTTCGACACCTAATGGATCGATTGAGAAAGTTCCTGTCTCCTCGATACCTTCTCAATACCTTGTCGATCAATCGACCTTCTGTTCTTGGTTTTGGTGTTTATTCCTCGATACCTTCTCGACACCTATAGCTGTCGAAGTTCATTTTCTCGACACCTACCTTGACAGCTGTCTCAACACCTCTCGACACCTCAGCTATTGAGAATTTCTGAAGCTCCTATATAAGGTTTTGTCGCGATCTGCAATTCATTTTCTCGATCTCTCTCGACCTATCCGTAGCTGTTCATCTCCCTAACCTCTTTTTTCTCACTCATAATCTCCAACCCACGTGATTTTCAGCCATTCCTTGCTTCAAATCACTTGGTAAGATCTCTTTTTCCCTCCTTTTTCATGCATTTCATGTTTTGAAGGTTTTGGGGTTTTTGAAAATTTTTGGGGTTTTTCAAAATTAATGAGTTTTTTTTGAAATTTTGGGTTGGGTTTTCACTTAAATGTGTTCAAAATGTCATACATTGCATTTCATGTGCATTAGAATGGTATTTTCATGCATTTAGATGTATGTTTTCTACTTGTGTGCTAGAAGGATTGGATTGGGCTGAGCCCATGATGCTTTTTAATTTGCATGTCACATGTTCATGTATTCCCCACGCATACGTACTCTTTGTTCAATATTTTTGATATATGTGAACTATTTTGAGACTTTTCTGATTGTCTCCTTCTCTATCTCTTTCTCATTCTGTTTACGTTAGTAGTGTCTATGACACCTAAGCTTAAATCCACTCTGGCTCAGAACCCTCTGCGTTCTGAAGCTTCTTCATCTTCTGATTCTGCTCCTCTAAATCTTCGATTTCGTGATGGAGATGCTCACAAGGCATTTTCGGAGAACTTTTCTAGACGAGGTGTTCATTCGGAACACCAAGTCATTTTGGTGGACTTCGCCGACACTGACCTTCCCTCTGTTATTCATAGTAGGAGATGGGAGTCACTGTGTGACGTCACGGTCACATGTTCTCTCGTGCTCATTCAGGAGTTTTATTCCAACATGCATGAGATCGATCGTTCAGTACCTCTCTTTTTTACTCGCGTTCGAGGTACGCGCATCCCTGTCACACTGTAGCTAGTTGCGGATGTGCTTAGGGTTCCTAGAATAGAGTTTCCTGACTATCCTTCTTGTGAGCGTCTGAGGACTGTGTCCAAAGATGAGCTCATTTTTGCTTTTTGTGAGCGCCCAGCTAATTGGGGTGAGCATCAGTATAAATCATGTAAACTTTTTGCTAAAGGTCCTAGATTCTTAAATATGGTGATGACTTTTGTACTCCATCCACTCTCTCACTACAACTCCATCACAGAGCCTCATGCTCAATTTTTGTTATCTCTTCTTGAGCATCTTACTATAGATTTTCCTTCTCATTTCATCCTCTCCATCATAGATGTTCATTTAGATTCCCGTGATAAGCTCATCTTTCCTTCCGCTATCACGAGGATCTTACGCCATAGATGCCGCTAGATGGCGCTACCGTAAAACGTAGTGAGGCTCAGTTTAGGTCGAGATAGATGGATTCCACTCCTCCCTCCCGTTTAGCTCCATCCAAATCTGCTCCATCTACATCTGCTCCTTCTTCCTCTATGGGAGATGTATCTCTTAGAGACATCATGGCCTAGTTGTAGCGCATGGATGCTCGCCTCAATACACTCTCCTCTGAGTTGTATCAGGTGAATGTTCGTGTTGGTCGTATTGCATGACGGCAGGCGACCATAGGTGGTTTTGCTCCTGAGGCTACTCCTTCACCACCTCCTCCAGCGACTTCTGACTCTGAGGATGATGATGATGATGATGATGATGGTGATGACGATGACACTTCGGATGATGATGATGGAGATGCTAGCTCTACTGATGAGATGTCTATATGACACTCTACCTTTTGTCACTTATGACAAAAAGAGGAAGTAGTTTTGGGCTATGAGAGTAGTCATCTTAGGGGGAGAGTTAGTATAGGACATTTTTTATAGGGGGAGTGTTGATATTTGAGGAATGTAGTGAGGTTTTGATGTATCTTTTCTTTTCTATTCTTTATAAATACATTGATCTTGTATATGATGTCTTGTGACTAGTTTTACATACATTGTACTTATTTTCTCTCTATATGTGGATGTATGTTTCTTTCACCTCTCTCTTCATGTGTTGTTTCTTCTCTATCTTTATACACATGTTCATTATACTTGTATGCAATCTATTATTTCTGTTTCACACAAGATGCCTTGATGAATTTTATTTAAAGTGTTTTAGAAATACAGGTTATCAAAGTCCACTTGCCATAAACTCTCTTCTTGCAAAGTTTTTCAAGAGTTTGTGTTAGAATAGATTTATTGTATTCAACAAGTGAGTATGAGTTGAGTGATTTATGACTTCTCTCATATGATTCATTTGTTTGTTGTGGTTTTGTCATGGATTGTCAAAGGGGGGGATTGTTAAGACATATGTGTTTTCACTTGTTAAGAACATATGTCACTTATTTATGTAAATTGGCTAATCCTTTGACAAAACGCACTCTACTTGTAATTGGGTAGTTCTAGGTGGTTTTAATACTTCAAGAAACAAAGTTTCAAGATCAAGTTTTGAAGTCATCAAGTCTGTCCAAGAAAAACAAGCTAAAGTGCAAAATCATTAAAGCTCGACACATTCTCGATAGCTCCTGGACACCTGCTATCTGTTAAGATTTATAAAATCAGATTTTCTGATCTGATTTCTTGGGATCCATGAATATGCTTTTGGGCCTTCTTTTCTCCTAATCCTAAACATATAAAAGGATTGTTTTAAGAGCCGTCAAACTGTACACAAGTTGCAAAAATATTGAGCAAACTCTGTTCAAGCAAATTGTGATCAAAGATGAAGTTCTTGACCCAGTTCATCTTCTCTGAAGAAGTTGCTGTATATTTGCACCAAAGAGTTTTGTGACCAAGCATCTTCCTGATCTTCATCATGTAGGATGAACTGAAGAACTTTGCAGCCAACCTCTCCTTCTAAGTTGGTGTTTGAAGTTGCATACTGGGATCTGCGCGTTGGTTAGTCACGTACTTGGGAGCTGTGCATCAAAAGGGGGAACTGTCACTACAGATCAAGTCCAATTGGGTATTAGGGTAAGAGTTCAACTTTAGGTTGGTAAGGTACTTGTGATTCCTTTACTTGTAACTGCTTGATTTGATAATAGTGGAGTTTCAGGAGTGATGACCTGAAAATCACTCGATGGGGGTTTTTGCCGCAAGGGTTTTCCCCATTCGTAAACAAATTACCATGTTATTTATTTCCACTGCTTAATTAGTTTATTGGTGATTTGTTTGTGTTTCTACATGTTTGCATGATTAATTGATTAATTAACAACTTGGCTAATTAATTAATTGGTTTAATCACAAGGGGTCAATTCAGTTTGTGGCCTATTAGGAAGGTCTACCTGCGAGATAGTCACGAGATGAGCCGTGAAAATTTGAGTACCCCTCATGACTGGACCTTCCACCCGCAAACAAGTCGCCACACTAAGTTGTGAAAAATATAAAGACTCAAATATTGAAAAAATTTCTAAATATTTTTCGCGACTGAGACCTTGACTTGCCAGTAAGCCGTGAAAAATCTCGAAGTGAGCTTGCGACTGGAACATGCGACTGGACCTACTTGCGACTGAGTCACCGAAACAGGGCAACACTGTTTTTGAAATTTTTGACATTTTTGTAAAAACAAAACACCTTGCAAAAACAAACTAAAACACTCAAAAATCTTTTTGTGTTTGATCAACAAAGATTGAGCGTGTGAAAACACATTTAAACAAGTACAACCACACAAATGAATATGGCATTTCTTGAACATAGACTTGTGTGTTGTGTGTAGATATCAAAAATGAGATAGTCCTTAGTCTAATGTGAAGCTTCAATGATCAATTCAATCAAGGCATACACAACTAGCACTAGATAATGTGACCCATTTCAATTATAGAAGTATGCATATATGACCTCCTACATAAACTTGAGTACATTTCATTGAAGCTTTTCATTTGACTCCATTTTCAACATATCATTTGATATTTTGAATAAACATATCTCATTGTGAGATCGATGCCTGAAATTTTGAATATTTCAATTTGATGGGTTAGCCTTTGGCTTTTTGGGCATCATACAATTTATTTTGGTCGCTTTCCCTTTTTCCTAGTCAAATACTAGTATGTGCGACAGGCTTTTGCAATTCAATATCTCTTTTTATTTGGAGATTTACATTTGGTGAGCTCTTTGAGTAAAGCAATAAAATAAAAGTGGGAAGATATATAGGCATAAGTCTATGCATGTCTCAAGATTAACAAAACCATTCACTAATCATTCATGACAAAGTTGAAGATTTATTTACAACAGTCACATAGATTTCAGAATTTCTTCCATAATGATATGAGTGCATAAGAGACAAGCTAAGCTCGTTAAATGCACAAAGCCATTAGTACAAAGGTACAAGGTAAAACTTGCTTTGAGACAAGACTCAACAAAGATGATCAAACTTTTTAGGATTTTCTACTTTTTATATGTTTTTGGATTTTTGACACAAAAAAAGTAAAAAAAATAACAAAAGCAACTTAAATAACAATGTAAAAACATTTGAACCAAAGACAAACACATAAACAATATAACAACCTAAAAACTTGTAAGAAGCACACAACCAAGCATATTCACAAACATGGGAAGTATTAATGCATGGACATGTTGTAATGCTTATGCATGAGTACCCTTCGTCACCCACACGTCACGTGTGTTTGGGGTGATATCCTTGACGGATTGGGTACGAGAGTTAGGACTTTCAAACCTTTTTGAGAAGCTTTCCAAACAATTTGTGAATGCACCGATCATCTTCATAATGTCCATCATTCCTGGATCACGGTTTTGACTTCTTGGTTGCTCCCCACCCCAAGACCTCTAGTCATTTTTCCTTCCTCTTGATCGAGGAGCGCTTGCATTGTTCAATGCTCTCAGCTTGTGACAGTTTGGTCTAGTATGTCCTTGCAATCCGCAATAGTGGCAAAGATAGTTCATTCTAGGACCTTGTAGTGATCTTGGAAGTGATCTTCCTCTAGCTCCAAATCTGGCTTGTGATTGATTACGGGACTTATTAAACACCCGTTGATCAGCCGCATTCTTCTTCCTTTCAGCCTTAACATTCTTAGGAATAGGTTTATCCACAGCCATCTCTTTGGCCTTTACAAACTTCACTTCTTTGGTGACATTGGCTGATGAGCTACTTCCCCCAGTATATCCCAACCCGGACTTGTTTGAGGCATGTTTTTGAGATGAAATAACATCATCTAGCTTCTTGGAGGAGACCCTATCTATCTTGGTATGAGCTTGCACTACCTCTTGCTCAAGAAATCTTACTTTTGTGTAAGCTTCTGATAGCTCACCATTAAGTGCTTCAATCTCACACTTTGCCTCCTTGTATCGTACTAGCAAACTTTTGTAATCTTCCTTAGCTCTCTTCATCTTCTTCACAGCCGCCTTTGCCATCTTTGCATACTCACCTGATTTTTCAAGAAGTAAGGCATAGTTCTCTTGAAGACCAAATGTATCTTCATCTTCTTTAGCCTCTGATTCTTCAACAACCCCAATAGACTCTAAATCAAAATGTTCGCCAAGCTCCTTCAAAAGTGAACCCAAATCATCTGAGGATTCCACATGTGCAATGGTCATGAATGCGGAATAATTTCCTTCTCTGTCACAATTTTCTTCAGAGTCAGAGTTTGATGAATCAGTACCACTCAAGGTAGTAGCATAAACCTTTCCTTTTCACTTCAAATAGTTGGGACATTTTGAAGTGTCCATGTCCATTACACTCGAAACAAGTAATTCCTTGAGAAGATTGGGAATCTTTACTATCTTTCCTTTGGAATTCTTTCTTCTCCTTCCCGGAACTCTGAAATTTTCCTTTGTCACCAAATTTTCCACCGTTCTTAAGCTTTAAGAATTTCCGAAAGTTCTTTACAAGGTATGCCACATCTTTATCTACTGCATCCTCTTCCGAAGACTCATGAGATACTACTCTCTCATCAATTGTTTTAAGAGCAAGTGATTTGCTCTTCTTCTATGTGGGCAATGACAATTCATACGTCTGCAATGAACCAACCAGCTCTTAAACTTTAATGTCGTCAAGATCTTTGCTCTTTTCAATAGTTGTTACTTTGGCACGAAAACTTTCCGGTAGTGACCGAAGGATCTTCCTTACAATTTTAGAATCCTCCGTCTTTTCTCCCAAGTTAAATTTGCCGACGACCACCGCATTCAACTTACCGTAAAACGAGTCAAAAGACTCATCCTCACTCATCCTTAGCTCCTCAAAGCAAGTGGTCAGCATCTGGAGTTTGGTGTCCTTCACCTTCTTAGTCCCCTCATAAGTTGTCTCCAGTATTTCCCATGCTTCCTTAGCAATGGTGATATGTGAAATCCTGTGAAATTCTTCTAGAGAGACACCACAGAAAATAGCATTTAAGATTTTATTGTTAGCATTAACCACCGTAAGAGCTGCCTTATCCCAAATGGATTTGGCAGCCTCCGGCCTAGTTCAACCAACCTCAACAGCATCCCACACAGCATCATCAATAGAACACAAAAACGCCCTTATACGGACTTTCCAAAATGCATAATTATTATCATAAAAAAATGGTGGCACATTTAGGGATTGAGACTTATCAATCTCAAAACGGGGTCAAGGATCGCACTAAGGTATTTAAACCGCAACAAGTGTACCTGCTCTGATACCAATTGAATGTTTAATATGTGTGTAAAACACCCTTGAACGTTTAGACCCCAAATTACAAAATATCAATTCAAGCTTATTATCAAACAATTAATGTGCGGAACATGAACATAAACTAAACACAGAATTGATAACCAATCTAAGCCAAATATAATCACATCCACAACAGAAAATAAATGGCAAAGATAAAGGAAGAGAGATGCAAACACAAAGACAACACGAGATGTGTTATCGAAGAGGAAACCGAAGCCCTCGGCATAAAACCTCTCTGCCGCCCTCCAAGTGGTCAATAATCCACTAGAAAATGTAGTTGGGATACATGAACAACAATAGACCCTTCAAGCCTAATCTACCCAAGTACCTAAGCCCTCCAAGCTTCTTGCTCCAATGAGGTTGCGCCGAACCTTTTTCTTTTCTAGCTTACCGGATTCCGCTATAACCCATAGCATCAACCAATAACCATTGGTTCCTTCCAAACTGCTTCCCTTAGCACCAAATGAACGTTCTCACAGACGTGGGTGTGATGAGAAAAGGATTTGGTCAATGACCTCTCAAGGATGTATCAATGGAGAGGAAAAGAGTAGAGAAATTTGAAGAGTCTCTTAGTGAAGATTGGGGATGAGGCAATCTTATTTTTCTCTAGGGTTTCTCTCACAAAATTCTCTCTGGAAGCTTTCTACATTTCGTGGGTATAAGGGTCTATATATAGTGGTGTGTGTTTGGAATACGAAGAGTCAGTTTTTCCCAAATAGGGCTGGTTGGCGGCTTGGCCTTGCAACTGGTCCAAGTCACGAGTTCAAGTCGCGAGATAATGGCTTGGCCAGCCTGGGTATTTTTGTCCTGTAGTGCACCAGCTGGCAAAATGCTTCAACTTCCTACATGCTTGGCACGTAACACTCATCTGGTGGCTTGCACCTGCGAGCCACCCATGAGTTCCAGTCGCGAGTCCCTGCTTCTTTGCACATTGAGGAACATTTCTTCATACTCTCTTCATGCACTACCCTTACATGAAACCCACCTAAATACAGGGTTACTAAGTGTTAAATTACAAGCAAATTGGCACGGAATAAAGCCAAAAAGATGGTTTTTAAATTTCAACCTTACAATATCAACTTTTTTTTTGTTAATTGTTTATCTTTTTTTATACATAACAACCATCATTTACTCACTTCCTTTATTCTCAAGATACATAAGAAAGATTAAAAGACTAAATACAAAAATGAATAGTGCCAATATATATTTATAAGTATGGTTACTGTAGCAACTATATGTTTTTACATAAATTTGCATGGCCTGATGTAAGTGAATTTTGGGTTTTGTTGGCTAAAATGTGATACTTTTTCTATTATACAAGTACTGATGCGAGTGCTCTAAGGGCCATCAGTTTATGCAAAACTTTATATTTATTTTAGCATAAGAATCTACTTTTGCTATTTTAAATACTCACTTTTCAAAACATTTCACATTAGATTATTTATTTTATATTACATTTCATTAAAATATTATTTTTTCTTAATTTTTTGTAATTATTTCTCTTTCTTCACACATAATAATCACCATCCACTCTTTTTCTTCTTCCTTAGGATACATAAAGAGATAATAAAAAATTAAATGCAAAATGAATAGTATCAGTGTAAATTTTTACGACTACTATAACAAACTTTTAAAGTTACACAATTATATATTGACTGATGTAAGTCAACTTTAAAAGTTGTGAATGCATATACACCTTTTTTTAATCAACTATATTTTATGACTTGATAAAAATGGCAATCTTGAAATTTAATCTACCAGTACCAGATATGTGGAAACAAATATAAAAGAAACTAAACTTGCTTGGGTCGGTTGTTTACCAAAAAAAAGAAACTTGCTAGGGCTTGATTACATATATGGTACACTTTTCTGAATAAAGCACTGATGGTGACTAGCTTTATGCATTTATCCATTTTTTTTTGCTAAACCTTTATGCATTTATCCATTGAGCAGGTTTGGTATAAAACACGCATAATTTTTTTGGAGTCTTTGCTTTAATTTATACTTGCTTTATGCTACTCTTGTAATATACAGCTAGTTGTTCTATGATACAGTGAACAAAAGCTTTTCCTCCTGACTTTATTTGGATTGCAAATTTTATGATACAATTGTGCAATGAAGCTTAGACTTTATGATTTATCATTGCATGCCACAAAAAAATATATACTTTGTCATATTCTGTGCCATGGTAATTATCTAAGAATATATCTATTTGGGGTTAAGGTATTGAATTATTGTTAGATTATTTAAAGATTTTAACTAGGTATACTGGTTAAACCAGGAGATTCAATCAGATTAATTACCCACTGCATGTATCGTGCTCCAAACAATAAAAACTAAAAATGTAATACACGTGAAATAGTCTTTACCTACATAGCAAGTTTCGCATAAACTTTTGCAATAAAACTGTTTATGTTTTTATCTCTTGCATCAAGAATGAGCAAAATGGTTCTTGCACTTCTTATTCACGGTTATCTTTTTCATAAAATAAAAGGTAGAGTGATAAACTTTTGCAAAAAAACTGTTTGTGTTTTTATCTCTTGCATCAAGAATGAGCAAAATGGTTCTTGTACTTCTTATTCACGGTAATCTTTTTCATAAAATAAAAGGTAGAACGATATTATACCATTCGTGTTTTATACAATAGAGTAAAATGTGATACACAAAATTATTGAGTGTGACTAGGGGCGTTAAATGGGTGGGTTTAGGGGGTATTTCAGCAATTTTTGTTTTTGTTTTTGTTTTTTTTCAGAGGTATTTTGGTCATTTCTTAAGTTTTAGGGGTATAATTTCTTAGGTTTCGGGGTTATTTCGGTCATTTTTTTTTGGTTTAGGGGTATTTTGGTCATTTCACAGGTTTAAAGGAGGGTATTTTGGTAATTTTCAGTTTTCAGGGATATTTCGGTCATTTTTTAGGTTTCGAGGGATATTTATGTCATTTTTTATGTTTAGAGGGTATTTTGATCATTTTAAAGGTTTCATGGGTATTTTGGTTTTTTTAGTGGTTTTTGGTATTTTAGAATTAGGTGATTTGTAGAAATGATACTTGATCATACTTGGGTCTAATTGGGTACCCAGTTAAAACTCAATTAATATTAATGTTAATTGGGTTAATACCCATTTAACCTAATTAATAATTGGATGGATTTGGATCTTATTTAAGTAGGCAGGTTTGGGTGGGTAAATGAGTTTGTGTTGATTTTGCCACTGTTACATGGAGTGAAACTCTAGCTTGAAAAATTTAGAATTTTAATTTGAACTTATTGATATACCAATAGAATTAATTAAGTGTACACAATTTTGTGAAGATTTAACTTGTTTTATAACTTAAGTTGAATGAAGCTGTGCACGAGCACGAACCAGTTAATTTAAAAAAAAAAAAAAAAAACACATTTTTACCACTATTTACTAATGCAAGCATGTATTTGATAGACAAAGTACTTAAATTTCCTTAAAATTAAATTAAAAAAAAAAACCTATATACTTTTAACATGATTTAATATGTGTTATGTTATATCTAACAAAAATTTACATTATGTTAGTCTTTAAATAAATTAGAAAGCTCGTAGGTTTGAATCTAGAGAATTATCCTTTCTAAAAAGAAAATTTTGGACTGCTTACTAATCATTTCTCCAAGACCTTGCAGAAGTAGAAGATTTATGCATTAAATATGATCTTCTATCTTTTACTAAATAAATTAGAAATTACACCATTAGAGTATAATAATAGTTTTAAAACTTTTGAAACATATATAAATTTGTTTAATTTAAATAATTTAAAAAATAAATGTGACTTTAGATATCTAAACATATACAAGTTCATATAAGAAAAATATAAAAACAATAAAAACTACAGGGAAACTGCATTCATAAAAGAAAAATACAATATATATATATATATATATTGCTTTTGAAAAAAAAATTGTAATTTGAAAATGTGCATATTTTTAAGTTTCTTGAAAATGCAATATTCGAAGCTGCTCTGGTTAGAAAGAAAATAGTGAGGCTTAAAAAAAAATTAATTTGGAAATGTGCAGTTTTAAACCTCTATATCAAGTCTGCACTCTGCACATAATTATACATTTAGAACTAAGATCAATATGTTGTACGGAAGAGATTGAGTAGAAAACAATGATAAAAATAACATAATCGACTTTATAGCGTGTTGAAAATACTTTCTTCAAGGAAATAATTTGTCCGTACTTAAATAAGTTTGGTGCGGTGTTACAAGAAATTCACCTCTATGCAATAAAACCACAACTACAGACAACAATTAATCCTAAAGTTTCATTTCTCAAAGAATTTGTTACAAAAGTTGTGTCCGGCCAACTCTGGAGCTAACTGATGGTGTAAAAAAATTAATGACATTAATAGCTAGAATAATTGTTTCAGGTAGTTCACAATTTTCATTTTATCCTTGAAACCAACCAATTTCTCCATTTATCTTTGAGAAATAAACAAATATCTCTTTTGAATAATTATTAGTCTTCATCTCAGACCGCTTTGGATTGGTTGATTGGTTGATTGAAGCTTTGGATTAAAAAAGTAACCTCTTTTTAAAATTTAAATTTGAATTAATAATAACTAATTACTTGTGATTTGTTGTAAAAATATTGTGGATGTAGTATTTTTTTTTTTAATTCCTCCCTAGATTTCGGCAACCACTTCTCCACCCCCCCCCCCCCCCCCCCCCGATTTTTGGCAATGGCATTGCCACAAATTCCCCCCCCCCTTTTTTCGGCAATGCCATTGCCACAAACCAATTACAACAATTTTTTTTCCTCCCATTTTTGGCAATGACATTGCCACAATTGCCACAAATTTTTTTCCCTTATTTCGGCAATGCCATTGCCACAAATCCATTACACTTTTTTTTTTTTTTTTAAGAAATGATAAGTGCATACAATTTTTACAACAAATTCTAAGTGGCAGATTGTTACTGATTGTTATTGTTGGATTAAAAAACTAATCTCAGTGTTAAATTCAAATTTGAATTAATAATAACTAATTACCGAGTCTTTTGGCTAAATATTGCTGAATCTCAGATTTATTTGTGATATGGGCACTGTTTCAAGTTATTAAGGAAATTGAGGAAAGAGAGTGAATTTCGGCAACGGTGTTGCCGAAATTCTAACAAAAGTGCCGAAATTCTAACAAAAGTATGAGAGGGAAATAGAAAAAGTGGGAGAGAGAAAATTTTGAATTTCAGCAATAGCATTACTGAAATTCCTTATGCCCGAAAATATTGACCGAGTGGGTGGGTGCCAAAAGGAAACCAATTGTGGCAATGGCATTGCCGAAATAGGGAAAAAAAAAATTGTAGCAATTCCATTGCTGAAAATGGGAGGGAAAAAAAAAATAGTGGTTGCCAAAATTTAGGGAGGAATTAAAAATAATAATAATAATAATGTGCTACGTCCACAATATTCTTACAATATTTTTACAACAAATCACAGGTGATTAATTATTATTAGTTCAAATTTGAATTTAACACTGAGATTACTTTTTTAATCCAACAATAACAACCAGTAACAATCTGTCACTTAGAATTTATTGTAAAAATATTGTAAAAATTGTGTGCACATATTATTTCTTAAAAAAAAAAATGTAGAATAGATTTGTGGTAATGGCATTGTCGAAATAGGAGGGAAAAAAAATTTGTTACAATTGGTTTGTAATAATAGCATTGCCAAAATATTTGAGAAAAAAATTTGCACAATTGTGGTAATGCCAGTGACAAAAATGGGAGGAAAAAATTCGATGGCATTGCCATAATTGCACTATATTACATGATGAGTTTATCTTATGAACTTTTCCTCTCAGGTTGTTTTTCTTGATTGCCGAGATTTGCTTGCTAGCCGGCTCGGTTAGAAATGCCTACCACACAAAGTACAGAGGAATAATACGTGGAGATTCTTTCTCCTGCTCAACCTTGAGAAAGGGAGTTTTTGGGGCAGGGGCAGCATTCATTTTCTTCACTGCCATAGTCTCTAAGATTTACCATGTGGCAATGCCATTGAATTTTTTCCTCCCATTTTCCACAATGGCAATGCCATAATTGTACAAATTTTTTTTCCCTTACTTCGGTTATGCAATTGTCACAAATTAATTGTAACAAATTTTTTTTTTCCCTCCTATTTCGGCAATGTCATTGCCACAAATCCATTCCACTTTTTTTTTTTTTTGAAAAATGATATGTGCACACAATTTTTACAACAAATTCTAAGTAGCAGGTTGTTACTAGTTGTTATTGTTGGATTAAAAAAGTAATCTCAGTGTTAAATTAAAATTTGAACTAATAATAATTAATCACCTATGATTTGTTGTGAAAATGTTGTAAAAATATTGTGGACCTAGCACATTTTTTTTTAATTCCTCCCCAAATTTCGGCAACCACTATTTTTTTTTCCTCCCATTTTCGGCAATGGCATTGCCACAATTTTTTTTTTCCTATTTCGGCAATGCCATTGCCACAATTGGTTTCCCTTTAGGCACCCACACTTCGAGCACTTCACACCCACCCACTCGGTTAGCGTATTCGGGCAGCAGGAATTTCGGTAATGCCATTACCGAAATTCAAAATTTTCTCTCTCCCCCTTTTCCTCTTTTTCTCTCATACTTTTGTTAGAATTTCGGCAACACTATTGCCGAAATTCACTCTCTTTCCTCAATTTCCTAAATAACTTGGAACAATGCCTATATCACAAATAAACCCGAGATTCAGCAATATTCAGTCAAAATACTCACTAATTACCTATAATTTGTTGTGAAAATATTGTAAAAATATTATGGATGTAGCACATTATTTTTTTTTAATTCCTTCCCAAATTTCGGCAACCACTTCTATTTTTCCCCTATTTTCGGCAATAACATTGCCACAAATTTTTTTCCCCCCATTTCGGCAATACCATTGTCACAATTGGTTTCCTTTGGATACCCGCGCACTTCGAGCACTTCTCACACCCACTCAGGCAGCGTGTTTGGGCAACAGGAATTTTGGTAATGTCATTGTCAAAATTTAACATTTTCTCTTTTTCACTTTTTCTCTTTCTCTCTCGTACTTTTGTTGAAATTTCGGTAATAATATTATCGAAATTCACTTTTTCTCCTCATTTTCCTAAATAAGTTAGAATAGTATCCATAACGTAAAAAATTCTCTAATTCGGCAATATTAAGCTAAAAGACACTTATTCTTGAGCAACAAGTGAAAATGTCATATCAAATAAGTACAATTCAATTAACTAAAAAAGTAAAGAAAAAAAGCTTAAGTTTTAAATTTCAAAAACACTGATGGCTGTCATTCACATTGAAAAAGGCAAAACCCAAAGCTTTTTCCAAACTCTTAACACCCTCTCATCAACCACGTGTACTAGAAACTTTTAATATATATTTTTTTAACTTTTGCATTGAGAAGAGCACTGGTCAGCGGACAAAACAAGGAGGAAATAAACTTGGCATGCCTTCCAGCCAGATCTTCAGTACACCCACAAGAGAAGCATGTAAAACAGAGGAGAGGAAGAAGAAGTAGGGGCGGGAAGAAGGCTGTAAAACTAAAACAGTGCTAGAAGAAGAAACAGAGAGGGTTGCAAGGCTGAAAGCGGTGGCGATAACATTTTCTTGGCTTTTTTCTTTTTTAGTGGTATGTTTTTCTGGTTTTTTCTTTACCGGTCCGAATTAGATTTACCGGCCGAAACACCCGATTTTCTCCGGTAAGGCCGGTACAGTCCACTTTATTTGGAAAGCGGTCTGCGAGGCATATATATATATATATATATATAGAAACCACATGTAATTCTCAGCTAGCTAGACACGCTTGGAAAGATAGCAACAAATAAAATTTTACCTTTTCTGCATATTTAGTTTCGAGTAAAATTCTTGCCGAAGTTATCGTAGGGTCTTGGAGTAGATTTGACAGCATACCAAGTCTGAACGACAGTTAGAGCGAGTGCTAACAATGCGCCAAAGAAAGCCAAGAACGTCCAGGGGCTGTTGAAATGGTCGTGATAGACTTGAGCCAACCAAGTCTTCAACTGGTTCTTGTAGTGCTTCTGAATTTGCAGTCTGACATAGCTATATATTTCGCTGTTAGGAACCAAGTCAGTGCCTATCTCATTGAAGAGTTCAGCCACGTGTTGATCACTACCAAGGCAATTATAGAGTATTCCTGCTTTCCTTAGCATCTTAACATCATTGGCTTCGTCGATTAGTGAATCGAGGAAGGATATGTAAGAGGTGATCCCAAAGTCATTTTGGAAATCTAGACACATCTCGTAGGCTATCAAGTTCAAAAACTTTGACCTTGTTGAGTCATCCACAGTTATTGGAGGAAGCCAAAGGAATCCCAAACAACCGAGTGTAGTAAAAGATATGTCCCTCAAGCAACTATTTTCCTTTTTACTACGTTCCATATGAATACCTGCTGCTCGAAGCTCTTGAACATTGCGATAGGATTGCAAAGAAATGTCCTTAGAGACGTGTTTTGTTGACTTCCCTGGCTTGTTTTGTTGATGCTTATGCAGGAGACGTGTCCTTAGAAGATCAAGAAGATGAATGGCATGTACATGATCTCCATAATCTTGCTTCTTCTTTGAGTGTTGCTTAGATTCTGGCGAGAGATACCACGATAACGAACTCAGGCGGGCGCAGCGGAGAATTGATGAGTGATCCTCCGGTAGTGGTACCGTAACGTGACTATCAATGTAAGTGTCAATCGATTCCTTCAAGTCAGCTTCATTCTCACTCCAGCTCATCAACCATTTGAGCAGACGATAAGGAAGCTGGTTCTCAAGCAAAAACAAATCCTGTTGTGTAAAGGCTATGCTGTCTGGTTTTATATTCAACTCTTTGAACTTATTCTTAGCTGCGCAGTATATGTATTGTAGTATTGCGCAGCCGTCCACCAACAACAGCCAAATGAGGTCCTCATCATCAAAACTCTTTGTCACTTCCTTCTCGAAGCAGTCCCTCAGTTCATTGATTTTCTTCCCAATCTTCTTATACAAATAGTTTATCTTCTCTTTGCTACCTTTGACGAACTCATATGTCAACACAAGCTTGTACTGCTCTCCTAGCTGGTACTTGTCATTACGATGATGGATAGGACCAAGTGATACTGTTCTTGGCTCATAATACTTCTTGAAATCATTCTGATCTCGCAACACGAATATAACCTTTTGTATCTTTGGTGCTGGGGATGATGTCACCTTTTTTTTTGCCTCCATTACTTTATTAATCTTTGCCTCCAGGTTAGTAGATTCGATAGAAATGCTGTGCGTCTGGGCATCCTCAGTGACGGCGCTGCTTGTTTCACCGGCACTGGCTTCTCTTCTGAAAAATTCCTCAATGGGAATAACGTGCTCCTTCCCGGCCATAGCAAGTTTGCTCCAAAGAAGGGAATTGGATTTTGTAAATTTACTGTCCTACGTCGTATTTATAACGTGGAAACTTAAGCGTAAGAAATTTAGGGTTGTTGCTCTTATTTAATATATAAACATTCCTTTTTTTTCTTTTTCTTTTTTATACAAGATTGATAGGTTTTTAGACCTATTGTGACAATATGTTTAACCTAATATTAAACTAAGGGTCCATTTAGATACAACTTATTTTTGCTAAAACTGAAAATTAAAAACTAAAAATACTGTAGCAAAATAATTTTTAAATGTGTGAATAGTACCGTGAGACTCATTTTTAATATATTTTTTTGAATAAAATGGCTGTAAGTCTCGTGAACAGTGCGTAAACAGTACTGCTACAATATATGAATAGTGCTGCAACAGTAAAATTTGTCTCTAAAAAGCTGGAAACGCGTGGAAAAAAAAAAGAAAAAAAAGAAGCAAAACGCAAACGCCAGACGCAACATTCCTATCCAAACCCACACTAAATTGATTAACAAGATTGTTATTCAAGATTAGGTTAAACACAAATAAACATAAAGCAGAAAATATAAAGAACACAAATAACTGATGACCCAGAAAATCCAAACAGGTAAAAAACTTGAGAAGGATTTGATCTAGTTATTCTCAAGGTAAAAATAAATCCACTATGAAAGAATTGAAGTTTTACAAAAGGATATACACTACTAACATCCTAATGCTACCTCGAGTAGAAAACTTGCTACCTCGAGTAGAAAACTTACTACCACGACCACGTACTAGCTCCGAATTCACGAACTACTTCTTTCTTGAATTTGCTACAACACAAGTTCTCCTACTTATGACTTTGAGACATCTCTCAAAGGTTTTGTTGTTCTTTGAAGGTTCTTTATGCAACAACTGAACCACCATCAAATCTTGATTGCAAATCTTGATATTGGTAGAGCTTTCGTGTGTTCTAAGGTAAACGCCTCTTAAATCTCACACAATAGTAAACACATAACTATTCAGAGACATCTAAAACGTGGCTAGAGTTTTTCCTTTTATATTAGGAGTAAAACACTTAACCCTACACATTTATTGGGCTTGGGCTACATTTGAAACTTTTCTGCAGAATTTTGGAACTGCACGTTTCCATCGATTGAGCCTTACTTTCGATTGATCGAGCCTTGCAGTTTTACACAGTAAATTCCTGCAAAACAATCGATTCAAACTTACACTTAAACAAACTTTGAGCAAGCCTAAACCTAGACTTATTATTTTGATTATGGTTTGCCAACATATACAAAATGAAGTTTTAATACATTTAGTTCCTAAAGTCTTAGAACCTAACAAACTCCCCTTTTAACAATCCGTGACAAAACACAATTTATAAAAATAAATTGCTCAAAGTGTAAAAAGCCCAAATACACAATATTGCTCAAACTTTACAATTCAAACTAACTACTACTTATCAGTTGCAAGTGTAGACAACAACTTCGAATGAATCAACATGTAAATTCCTGAAACACTTAAACAAAACATAAACGCATATGTAAAAAATACAAGTAAACCAAAATAGAATTCTTGATTTCACAAAACATAAAATAAACTACACATGTTATAATGAATAACCATCATATAATGAATAAACATCATAATATATAAACCATAAACAATGTATCAAAGTTTGTGAAACAAGAACAAAGAACATACATTCTCATATAAAAAAAAAAAAAAAAAAAC
The DNA here is from genome assembly GCF_002906115.3 of Quercus suber. NCBI lineage: Eukaryota > Viridiplantae > Streptophyta > Magnoliopsida > Fagales > Fagaceae > Quercus > Quercus suber. Next base: position 427,058 of record NW_027069916.1, on the reverse strand, counting down.
TACTCCCCCTATCTCATCTGTCACACTCCCCCTATCTCTTTGCACTCCCCCTTTTTGTGACGTATTGCCAAAGGGCAATCATGGCTGATCCAAGGGTGGAGTCGGTGGAAAGGCACCTCTAGTGGCAGCAAGCTCAGCTTGTAAGGCAGTAACCTCATTGAGCAAGTCCAAGTGCATTTGTCCATGTGCAGACTGGACTGTAGGTACGGTCTCCAACATAAATCTAGTAGAAGTGGCGGTAGATGTGGATGGTTTAGGATCCACAGCAGTAGTGGGATCCACATACTCCTCTGCAGAAGGATCACCAGAAGAAGGAACTCTCGATGCATCACCTGTAGAAGACTCAACTCTTGGACATTTTGACCCAGCTTTTAACTGAGCAGCCCTTTGACGAAGAAAGGTAGCACTTATGGGAGATATGATATGTATAGACTCAGAAGCGGAAAAATCCTCTAAACCTAAATCTAGGAGGATCCTATGAATAAAAACTGGGAACAACAAACCATGTGATTTAGCACTACTTCTATAGACCTCTACAAGAGAACGAATAAAAAGAGTAAGAAAACTCATAGGAGTATCAGTGATGAGAGCGTACAAAAACGCACATCGCTCAATGGGAATCATATGTATATGAGAGATAGGCTAGATACTATAACAATAAATCTTAAAGAACAGATAATTAAGCTCAGTAAGCTCATGAGTAGTAACCCTAGGATTAGTACCCCAACTAATGGTAGTACCGGTGAGAAGTGACATGATGTCATCAATGAGAGGAATTTCTGCGTAAGGATACACAAACTGCTGTACCAAAGGTACTTTGAGAGCTATAGCCACTACCTCACGGGTAATGACAAACTCTTCACCCCTTATCCAAGTCTTCACAAAGTGAATATTGGAGTCATTGGTGTGAATAGAGAGGTTTGAGTAAAACTCTCTAATCAATGCAGTAAAAGGAGGATGTTCTACATCCAGAAGAGGTAACCAACCTCGACTCTCAAAATTCCTATGTATTTCAGGATTCACCTCATCTAGAATAACGTTTCTCTCAGCCCAAACAGACCTAAAGATGTATGACTTCTTATAGACATATTGATTAGACTTAAACTAAAATCTAGTCCTATCAAAATTAGAAAAGGAGGAGGAGGTAGTGTTTTCCTAGCCATGACTCTAAGAATAGGAAGGAAAATAAAAACAAAAACAAAAACAAAACACAACACAAAAACCAAGGGCAGATTGCATTAGAAAGGGTTAGAGCACAATATATATTAAGAAATTGACAAACTATATGATGCATGTAATGAATGCACATACGATGCATGCTCTAATGCATAAAATTTGTTCAATTTTCAAATTTTACCAACAATTGACCCAAACTTAAGAGTTTTAACCAAAAATCCCAAATTTTGAAAAATCTATTTTTCAAAAAACCAATCAAATTGATCAATTAAACACTATATCAGTTAGAAAACATGTTATAATGTACTAATTAACCAAAATCACAAGTCAATTTTAACCAATTAAGTCCAATTGAACAAAAACCCCAATTTTGAAAATTTTCGAGCCCTAGATTTTCAAATCTTCTCAAAGCACAAAATTAATCAAATTAATGCATAGGAATCATGATAACAGCATCTAGGAACAAAACCCATTGATCAAACTTGATTAAAAACAACCAAAACAACAAAAATCTCAATTTTCCTTTGTTCAAAATTTTGAGAAAAAAAAAATCCAAGAAAACATGTAAATTAAGCAAAAAGAAGGGGAAAAATAGGCTTACCTTGACTCTAGGAGGAAAACCCTTGAAGATTTTGACCAGGAAAATGACACACATGTTGAGGAATTCTTTTTATTTTTCTTTATTTTTGAATTTAGATCGATTGGGTACTGATCGAGCAAGGTAGAGAGCTCTTTAAAATTTCCTTTAAGTTTTCAATCGGTTGTAAATTAGCTTCGATCAATCGAAATATGAATAAATCATATTCGATTGATCAAAAACCAATCAAAAACCAATTGAGCCAACCCAAGAGCAATGATTAAAAATCAAGGAATTTTCAATCGGTCGAAAAACACATTCGATCGATTGAAATTCTGCGAATTTGAATTTTTGAAAAACTGTAGAAGATTATGCAGAATCAACTCAACCCAAGTAATTTCATGAATGAAATGCATGAGAATGAGTTTAAATATTTTTCACAAACATGAGTTTTCAACCCAGAACTTCAAAACAAGATTTTCAAACTCTTACCCCAAAATTTTCAACCCTTGAACATATTTTGTATCAAAATCATAAAATATATAATCTTGGATGGCCAAACCAAATTCACACACAATTTCATGTACTAAGTTTAGCAAAGAATAACTTGTGAAGTGTGTGCAACTAGTAATAACATGAGAGGTGATATATAGATAGTAATCAATCACAATTTCTACATTATTCTTCACATAAATTTGAAAGTGATTATCAACTAAAGAGTTACATCATATAACTCACACATCTCCTAGAAAACAAGCTTGCAATCATGCATATTTTTTTAAAATTTGCCTTATTGAATGCAAAAAATTTTTAATTTTATTTTAAGGCTACACCTCATTTTCTTTTTGTGTATGTGTTACACTTTCTTGAGCATGAAATCTTATGATATGCACTAAGGTGTCCATGATTGGCTAGCAAAAAGTGGTGAGATGGTTATTTATGCATTTCTCTTAGGATTTTTTAGTCATTCCAATAAAAAACATGTAATTTCAAAATCAAAATCATGTGATCAAAAACTATAAACAACTCACTTAAACATGCACTACATAGCTGAAACTAGCAAAGTGCAGAAAAATAAGCTCATCTAAGTTAAACAATGTACACAGGCATGTTACGCAAAGATAATAGGTCAACCTCAATTACATATCCATGATGTATAATACAAAACACATCCTTCCACTTTTCTCTTTCCTCCATTTTTTTTAAAAGAAAACAAAAACAACCTAATATAAAATGCATGAATGTACTGCAATGCAAATCCTAGAAATAAAAGAAAACAAGAAGGCAAAAAAATGGTTACAATGATTTTGAGATGAAGCGCAAGGACCATGTTAGAAAGACTCAATTAGATTGAGCCTTTTGCATTCATAACTTCTTAGATGCAACTTTGGTTTTAGAGTTATTATTCAGATTAGAATGATGAGCAACTCCAACATTGGTATAAAGGTTTAAAGCCTTTACCAATTCACCAATAAGTGCCATAGGATCTTATGCTTGAGGCACAAGTACATTTTGCTTAATTGCTTGCTTAGCAGCTTGCAACTTAAAACAGTTTGGGCGAGTATGCCCAGCTTTTCCACAAAAATGACAAACCCACAAAGGTTTATCATGCTTCTTACCCTTAGGTAATTTAGGACTTTTAGGCTTAGACTCTTTAAGATCTTCCCTAATCTTCCTAAGACCAGGAACTTCTTCTTTTGGCTTTACAGCTTCTATCTTAGATGGTTTAGAAGAAGGGACAAAATTTGTGGAATGAATTTCAGACTCAGAGATGCTATCAGCAAAACCTAAACTTAATTTGTCTAAGGGAGCTTCTGAATACTCAACATGGGATCAAGTTTAGAACTAGCAGATCTATTTGACTATTCTTTAGCAACAAACAATTCCAGGTCTAGGTTCTTAATTTTTTTCAACCAACTTAATATTTTTAGCCTTCACCTTATTTGCCAATTCATTAGCATCAAACAAATTTAGCAACAAGTTTTTCTTTTCTTGTTCAAGAATGGCTATTCTTTAGCCCTAAATCCACACTTATTGCATCCTTTGCAACAACCTTGCATAGCTTGTTATAAGCTTCTTGCAAGTCAGCACTCTTAGAGAGTTTCCCATCAGAAGGATTTTCTTCAACCGAATCACTTTCATTAACTAAAGTAGTGGTTATGAAAGCAAAGAAATTTCTATCTTCATCACTTCTAGACTCGTGATCAGAAATTTCACCATCACTAAGGATTACAGCCATAGTTTTACCCTTTATTCTCAAGGATGTTGGACATTTTGATTTCACATGACTATAACCTTGACAACCAAAACATTGTTGACCTAGAGAATTACTAGAAGATTGACCAACTTTTTATTTTGATTTTTCAGTATTATTGGTTTTAGTTGGTTCATTTTTCTTAGAGTTCTTAGGTTCAACATTGTTTTTACTTTTTACCCTTCTATTGTTATTTCTGAGAAAATTTCTAAAGTTCTTGGCAAGGTAGGCAATCTCTATAGAAGATAGCTCATCATCAAATCCATTATCATCAACATCATCAACTGACTTAAGAGCCATTGATTTGGATTTGTTAGTTTTAGGTAGGCCTAACTCATAAGATTGTAGAGATCCTACAAGTCCATCAACGGGGATGGAGTCCATATCCTTGCTTTCAATAATGGTAGTTACTTTGGGTCTAGAGTCCTCAGTTATAGATCTAATAATCTTCCTATCTATCTTAGGTTGATCATAAATTTCACCCAAATTATATGAAGAATTAACAATATCATTTAGTTTAGCATAGAATTCATCAAAACTTTCAACCTCAAACATTCTAATGCTTTCAAACCTAGTAGTCAACTGCTGCAACTTGTTTATTTTGATTGCCTTTGTGCCTTCATGCACAGTTTGAAAAATTTTCCAAGCAATATAAGCAACCTCAACATTTGAGATTCTCTTAAACTCCTCAATAGAAACGGCATTAAAAATAGCATTCATAGTTTTACTATTAAAAGCGGCTGCATCTTTTTAGGCCATTGACCACTCACTAATAGGAGTAGCTAGTTTCTCCCATCCGTATTCAACGGAATTCCACACTCTCTCATCTATAGATTTCAATAAGGCTTTCATCCTAACCTTCCAATAGGCATAGTTATTTCTATCAAAGTGTGGAGGGATCACAAGAGAGTTACTGTGTTCCATGACAATAGGGGTCAAGGATCAATCCTTAGATCAAGAGATCTAACTCAAGAGTTAACTTGCTCTGATACCACTTGATAGGTTTTTAGACCCCTTGTCACAATATGTTTAACTTAATATTAAACTAAATTGATTAACAAGATTGTTATTCAAGATTAGGTTAAACACAAATAAACATAAAGCGGAAAATATAAAGAACACAAAGAATTGATTGCCCAAGAAAACCAAACCGGTAAAAAAATTGGGAAGGATTTGACCTAGCCATCCTCAATGTAAAAACAAATCCATTATGAAAGAATTGAAGTTTTAAAAAGGGACTTAGACCACTAACATCATAATGCTACATCGAGTAAAAAACTTACTACCACGACCACATAGTAACTCCGAATCCACAGACTACTTCTTTCTTGAATCTGCTATAGAACAAGTTCTACTTGTGACTTTGAGACACCTCTCAAAGGTTTTGTTGTTCTTTGAAGGTTCTTTATGCACCACTGAACCACCACCAAACCTTAATTGCAAATCTTGATATTGGTAGAGCTTTCTGTGTGTTCTAAGGTAAACACCTCTTAAATCTCACATAAGAGCAAACACACAACTATTTAGAGACATCTAAAACGTGGCTATAGTTTTTCCTTTTTTATTAGAAGTAAAACACTTAACCCTACACGTTTATTGGGCTTGGGCTAAATTTGAAACTTTTCTACAGAATTCTGGAACTGCATGTTTCGATCGATTAAGCCTTACTTTCGATCGATCGAGCCTTGCAGTTTTACACAGTAAATTTCTTCAAAATACTCGATTCAAACTTACACGTAAAAAATTTTTGGGCAAGCCTAAACCTAGATCCATTATTTTGACCATGGTTTGCCAACATATATAAAATGAAGTTCTAATACATTTAGTTCCTAAAGTCTTCAAACCTAACAAAGATAGAATTTCTACTCTAGTCTAATTTAAGTATATATGTATGTGAAACTTTCTCCTGGAGACTTGAATCTCGACCCTTACCCCCTACACCCTACAAGCATTTATACTTGTAGAGTAACCACTGCACCAAGGGTACACAATGGTAATATATAAACATTCCTAAAGCAACTATTTTTTAATGATAAATACATATACAAGGCTTGGAATATAAAATTCAATATATGTCTAAAAAATACAAATAAAGAAAATGAGACTTGCTTATGGCTTTCATTAACATGGTACACTTTTTTTAATAGGAAAATTATTAATTTAAATTGTACATTGTAGAAAAAATGTAGCTACCATTTGCCACTTTGAAAGAAAGTGGCTAATATTTGACACATTGCTCTACATGGTACTGTTCATAAAAACTAATAATTGTCTTTCAACTAGAATAAAACATTAATATTATTTGCTTTATGTGTTTATCAGTTTATCCATTGTGTGTGTATATATATATATATCATTTACCTAGCTAGTTTGGTAAGATATATTATACTTTATGCAGAAGCAGAGCTATATAAAATGTTTTTCAAGGCTCAGTTATTTTATTTTTTATTTTGTATAATTCTATAGTTACAAATAGGATTGTAAATAAGTAAAGTTGAACAGAGCCAAGTATTAAAAGTTATTTTGAACACAAACCAAACTAGAGCTCATCACCAACAAAAAAAAAAAAAAAAGAGTACAAGTTCAAGTTTGTTCATGAGCTTCTTTTCTATATATAGAAAAATCATGACTAAAATATTTTACGTTTTCATATATTATTAATCTTTATTAAGAATGAACTAATTATATTATCAATAAACTACAAATAATAATTTGGTATCATATGAATATATACACAAACTTATACAATCAATTTCAAATCTATGTAAGTATATTTATAGACAATTATATATTTTAAAATATAATATTTTGTATAGTCAAATCAAGCATCATGTTCACAACTGTATTATTATATATGAGCTTGACTCATTTAATAATCAAGCCTAAACTTGAGTATAAACTTAGCTTTATTCGCAAATCGTGAATTCGTGATTGTGCTATTCATAAATAGTTTGATTCATTTACAACCCTAATTACAAGAATCAAGAGGGAGAATTCGAAATCTGACTCTCCCAATAAAGGTGAGTAGGTTATGCCGTTGATTTATAAAGCTAATAACAACTGCGGTTATGCTCGAGGACATTTGAAATGTTTGGTTTACGAAAATAGGAGCCCCCCACCCCCCAAAAAAGAAAAACTAGTTCAATGACCCCCTTTAATGAAAGAAGTGAGTGATTGGCTCATGATTGTAGAGATACATAAGTTATTTATTTATTTATTTTTCAATTCTTGTTGTAAATTTTGTTTTTACATCAGCTAATTTTTTAGACCATTTGTGATTTTAAGGATTTCATTGGTTACTCCCTGTAATTTTTAGATCATCTCTGGTTTTAAAAATTTCATCGGGCTTCATTACATGGGATACATTTCTGAACTAACTATTGATAATGACTTGCTTTTATGTTTTTATCCATTGAGCAGGTTTGGTATTAAACATGCACAATTGCATTGAAGTCTTAGCTTTTATATACCAGCTTTATGCCAATCTATATATATAGAAATATAGTTAGATATTTAAAGACTTTAAATAGGAATTTGTTGAACCAGGAAATTTCGTTCAGATTAAATATGCAGTGTAACATTAAAAAGTAAAAATATGATCACGTGAAATAGTCTTTACCTACATAGCAAGTTTTGTATAAACTTTTGCGATAAAAATGCTTATGTCTCTATCTCTGGCATCAAGCATGGTATCCGTATCAATCATAAATAAAACCGTTTAGGTTTCTTATTGACGGTTATCTTTTTCTAGAGAAGAAGGTACTTAAAACGATATTATACCGTTCTTTGCATCAGACAATGAGTTAAATGTGAAACACGATGGATTGATTGGGAGGTATTGAAGCTCTAGCTTGAAGGATTTAGAATCTAATTTTGAACTTTATTTATATACTACTTGTTAATAAAATATAAAAGACTGAAACTTGCATATGGCCTTCATTACGTGGTATACTTTTGTGAATAAACTATAGACAGTGACTCACTTTATGTCCTTTACCTGTTGAGCAAGATTGGTATAAAAATATGCCCAATTTCTTACGTGGTAAACTTTTCTGAATAAACTATAGACAGTGACTCACTTTATGTCCTTTACCTGTTGAGCAAGTTTGGTATAAAATATGCCCAATTTTTTAATGGCAAGACTTAGGTACAGTACTTAGATGTTGCTCCTTAGGTTACTCTCCTGAGATTCTGCCACGCGATTTTTTTCTCATAAGATGAAAGTGTATTTTTTAGTTAAATAGCCACATGACAAAATCTTAAGAGGGGAAATTAAAGAAAAACACATAAGGTACTGTATATAAGTTTTTTCTATTCCTTAATGTACCATATATGTGGAAAAAAAACATTATTGTACTTTTTTTTGGATAAAGTTCAACGTATGGCGTCCACTTTTGATGATTATATTCATTATCATCAGACCAAGACTCCAATTGGATTTTGGTGTAGATGGGGATTGAGTCACAGATATTTTAATCAACAAATAGAGACTTTACCAATTAAGTTAACAAGAACCTATCATATTATTATACACTTGTTAGTGTATTTTGTTTATGCATGTCACCTATTTCATGTGTTAAATATATCACCTATTTCATATGTTTTTTTTTAGAAAGTTTCAATCTATAGCATCTGTTCCTGATGATAGTTCATTATTATCAGACCAAGACACCAATCGATTTTTGGTGTAGACGGAGATTAAACCTCAAGTTTCTTATTTAACCATCAGGAATTTTACCAGTTGAACTAACTGAAACCCACCACCTACTTCATATGTTAGATGTGGATATATTTAAAAAATATGGACAATATATGTGAAATTATAAAGATTAATTGTGTGTACAAAGTGTACATTTTTTTGAGAAGAAAAAACTCAAGTGTACATTAATGAGCATGTAATAATATTTTTAAAATAAATTTTTACTATAAACTTAGTTGTAGTTTAAAACTACAACTCCCTTTTAAGAAATTAACATGATTGTATATTTCAAAAATCTTACTGTTAAATTGCATGTTATTTATATTTTTAACACATATCTCAAATTTGTGTCAGTCGGATGTTATTTATTATTTGATCTATAAACTTATTTTTTATGCATAATTTTAAACTAAAAAAAACTCAAAATTTAAGTATTTGAATCTTGATTGATGACATAATTAATTATTAATTTTTTATATTCTAAAAATTTTACTTGTATGAAAGATATAAAAAGAAAATGTAATCTAATAATAAATTTGTCAAGATTTATATCCAATAAAAAATATTAAATTAAGTTATAATTTTAGGTTATAATTAAGTTCCTTGCCGAATTTCGTTCATATTTTGAACGTGGACAAAAATTTAAAAGAAATTGAAACTAGCTTAAGGCTTTTGGTTACAGGGTACACTTTTCTGAATAAACTATTGGTAGCGGACTAGATGCCTTTCTCATTGAGCAGGTTTGGTATTAAACATACTGAATTTCAATGAAGTCTCTTTGCATTCATATTCGAGCTTAATTTATGCTAATCTAATCTACTAATATAATTAATTTTAAACGATTATCAAATGAAAAAAAAAAAAAATTTAAACGATACTGTTAACAAAAGCTTGTTCCTATTTGTTATGACACACTTTTTAAAGTCTTTTGACCAAATATTATAAAAATTAAATTTTATTGGCTTTATATGTGCTGTGCAAAGTATTTTAATCAAATGAGGAGCGATATAAATTTCGATATTAATGTTGCCAAAAATACAAGTAAAAGAAAAGAGAGAAACTGTTCTATCAACTGTTAAGATTTAAGAACTTCCGAGCATTATAAATTTCCGTTGTCAATATATCATATGGTCGCCATGTTAGTTACCTGTTGATTTTTTTTCTTTTAATTTTTTCAAATTAGTTTACATTTTTTTTTTTTTTGGCTGAGTAAAAAAAACTGAGAAATTTTTTTTTTCTTTTCAAATTAGGATGCGTTTGTTTCGACAGTAAACGAAATCCGGAAAATATTTTACACCACGGGGCGTGTTTGGGTTGGCCAGAAAATTCAATCAAATGGAAAAAGATATCCGTTGACCATAAAATATCAAGCCTTGAAGCGTAAAATCATTTATGCTTTGATTTTACCTTCAAAGCATTTCCGAAAAACACACCCGAATAGAGAGAGTGAGAGAGAGCTCAAGCACACACCCGAAGACAAAGAGAGAGCTAGAAAGGAAAGTGAAGAAGACCACTGATCTCGTTGCCAGTATCAGACCCACCCACCGATCTCGTCGCCGTCGCCTCCTTCAGACCCACCCAAGACCAATCCACCCAAAACCGATCTTGTCCTCGACCCACCTAAGACCGAGCTCGTTCATCGAGCAATGCCCAAACCACAAGGCATCGTCTGAAGTCCCTTCCAGCTTCGTCGTCCCCTCCATTTTTTCTTGTTCAAACTCAACCTGATTCATCAAACCCCAAATCGCATCCCAGAAAACCCATTTGTCAAACCCCAGATCGCACCACAACCCCAGATCACACCACCGCACCCAACCCCAGATCGCACCGGTCTCGTTGCACCCCAGCACCGGCGATGCCCGATCTCTCTCTTTCTTGAACTACCTCTCCCTTTCCCTCAATTGTTGATCACTCTCTCTTCCTCCCTCTTTCTGTTTGACCAAAATTTTTGAGTTTAATCAGTGTTTTTATTTTTATTTTTGTTTCTTTTAAAGTTTATATATTGAAATTTTCTATAATAAAATTTGTTTGGGAGTTGAGAAAATGGTTGAGAAAATGTGAGAAACTATAGGAAAATAACATTTTCAGAATCCAACTAAACAGTTGAAAATATTTTCTTAAATAATTTTTATAATGCAGCCAAACACTTGAAAATATTTTATTTTCTCGAAAATATTTCCACCTGAAAATATTTTACACTGAAACAAATGCACCCTTAGTTTGCATACTTCACTACTATACGGAAACTTTCCTTCCTTGGGTCTCGTGTACAGGGACGGAACCATGTTGAGACTGAGGGGGGCCGCCCCCAAATTTTTTTAAAATATTAAATAGTAGGTATATATTTAAGAATTTTGAAAATAAGCCCAAGAAAAATTATATTTGCCCCCCTCAAAAAAATTATATTTGCCCCCCTCGACTTCGAATCCTAGTTCCGTCCCTGCTCGTGTATCACATTGACTCTTACGGTTGAAGCATAATTGACAAATCATTCTTCAAAAAATTCCAGAAAAAGATAACTGTGACTAAAGTGCATTATTACAGTGAAACCATAGCACAGAGTTATGCTTGATACTAGGCTTGATGCAAAAATATAAACTACAGTTTTATCGCAACCAGGGGCATATTCGCAACAGTGTATACCAGACTTGCTGGGTAGATAAAGACTTTCACGTGTGTCACATATGTTCTTAATTATTTTGTTTGAAGCACGATTTATCATAGAAATGTTGATGCGTATAACTAGCTAGGTTCGAATCATAAGAAAATTCTCACAAAAGTGCCACTACATTAGATACCAATCTCGCTGCATAAACATGAAGGAGTAACCCATTCCTATAAAAAAAAAAAAAAAAATGAAGGAGTAACCCACAATTTATAGGAAAAAGTGTGTAAATTTTGAAAGTTGGGCATCACATACCACTCTTGCTTTAGTAAAAGGTGAAAAAAATAGTTTGGTTCGTGCTCATGCTGCCATACACGACTTCATCAAACACTCAAGCCTGAATAATAAAACAAGTTTGGACTTCAAAGCAGTGTGTAAATTAAATTCCTTGATATATGAATAAAGTTCAAATGCACTAGGGAAATTTGAACGGTTTTTAGACCCCTTAACCCAACCAGATTAACCTAGTTAATTAGTCAAGTGATTAATTTAGTCAAATTATGCAGATCTAGGTTAACACAATCAAACTATCATATCAAGTATAAAACAGCGGAATAGTAAATAATACAATGATATGATGACCCAAGAAACCACACGGTAAAAACCTGGGGAGGATTTGACCTAGTTATCCTCAAGGTAAACTTGAATCCACTATCCTGAAAGAATCGAAGTTCATACAATAAGACTTACAAGCCCCCACACTCGACTTCTTATTATTACCCACCAGTAGAACTTATTGACACGACCACGTGCAAACTTCGAGACCACGAACTCCTTCTTTCTTGGATTCTCCACCAGATACAAGCACCCACGCTTGTTTTTCTTTAGGTTTCAATGGCAGCAATTGAGTTGATCATCAAGGTGTAGATAACATCTCCTCCTTGAAAACCCTAAGCTTTGTGTAAAGGAAAGTTCATCTAGATCTCACAAGAGATTTACACAAAATAGCAATATGAGCAAAATGAGCAACATGAGCAACCTGTAAAATGTGGCTAAGGTTTGCCTTATATACCTTGGCAAAACATAAAACCCTAAAACGTTTTAAAATAGGCTAGGGCTGAGTTGAAAATTTGCAGAAAAAAACATTCTGCCCAAGATTCAATCGATTGAGCCTAAGCTTCGATCGATCGAGCTAGGCCGAAAGTCACTAATGCTTTCTGCAGCCACTTGATTCCAACTTTACATAAACGCATAACTTTGAGCAAGCCTAAATAAGACTAAACAACCTGTTTTGATTATGGTTTGCCAACATTACACATTAGAGTTCTAAATATATAAATTCCTAAGTTTTTAGAACCTAACAAAATTGTGTGAGAGTGCCTTTTTCTTCTCAGCACAGTGGCCCAAAGATCCTGGGCCAAATAAATATTCTTGGTGGACTGGGCTTGGTTCACCGCAGCTAAAAGGTTGTTTAAGAACTAAGTAGTGCACAAAACAAGCTCCTTACAATACAAATAACTGACAAACAAAAGTATTTGTATTGAATGACATTTCAACAGCAAAGGAATGCACAGCAAATGAAATACAATGTAAGAAAAAGTTAGGGATCCTCGAATTAGTGAGGTGCATTTTATTAATTATCTTTAGCTATGATCACAGTGCTCACTAAGACGTGATAAAAGGTTCAACTAAGTTCAAAAATTACATACTTTGATAGCTATTCAAGCTTCTAAGACTTGCAAAGTTTGAATTTGTTGAATCCGAGCATGTGCTATAGTGGCTGTCTCTGGGATACGGGAGCGGTTCCTTTGTTTTCTTTTAATTTTACAGAGCTTTTCCTATAGTTCTATATTCTTTATGATAATCTAGAAAATGGCCATGAACGCCTGAATAATCTAATCAAAAAATGAATCTCTATCTGAATCCGACCTCCCTTTCAGCATGGACCCCCTCCTCCTTTTATAGCATAGCTTGGGATCCGGGGTACTAGTGATTTCTCCCTTTTGCCCTTTAGAGTTCGTGCCGTGCCAGTTTGCTCAGGGCTATGTCATTTCTTTTTTTTCTCATAGCTTCTTACTTTTGGTGCGACCAAACGAAAGTCCCTTAGCTGGTTTTCTATTTCCAGACTTCTCCGTTAGTTGATCTTCAGCTATTTGGCTTTATCTTCCACCTCTCCAGCTTTTTCAGTTGTACTCGTCCTTGTCATTTCCTCCAAATGGTTGGAATCACGGCTCCTGCGTTTTTGCTTTGTACTCTTCGGTCCCACTGCATGTTTGGAGCATGAGACCCGCATGCTCTTTGTCTTTTATCCTTCTTTGAATTTGCTTTAATCTTACTTCACGCGCCCTAGGGATCCCCGGATTCTGGTGACTTCTGGGATCCTGGCCCAGTCTTTTCTTATTGGGCTCTTTTTGGTTTATTGGTCCTGGAGGGTTTTGGGCCTTTCTCTTGCTTTCTGTTCTTGCATGGGTCTTTGGATCCTTTGTGCCTCTTGCCCCTTTTCTCCTTTCTTTTCCCTTTTCTTCATTGTGTGAGCCCAGCCCTCCTTTTTCTCTTATTTTTCTCTTAGCTTTATTATTTATTTATTTATTTATTTTTTGGTGAAATGAGCCCAACGTTTTATTTCTTTGGGCCTTAGACTATGACCAATTTTTTGAACCTCAACATTTAGCCCCCCGAGCTCATGGGTTGCCTGTAGCCCATACGTGAGTTTCTGCAGGATTTCTTCCATTTTGATCTTTCTTCAGGGATCCTGATCTTCAATTTTTGGTCTTTGGTATCCTGGCCCCTTTGCTTCTTTTTCTCGTAACTCCTCCCTTTTTTGTGGGATGTGGCAATTGAGTTAAAAATAAAACTCCCACCACTTACTTTTACGTTTCCCATAACTCCTATTGATAACTGCTGATAACTCTTCCCTCTTTAAATTTCTGGCAACTGGCGCATCTTTCCACATAGTGTCTTCTCCAACTGCTCTTCGTATCTTTATCCTAGGCGTTTCTCATTACCCCTTTTATCTCTCTGAATCTTCTATTCCCAACTTTCTCCTTTTTTTTTTTTTTGATTAGTCTGGTTGCTTCCTGCTTCTTTCTTAACTCTCTTTTACCTTCAAGACACCCATTGTCTTAATGGCTTCTTCATCTTCTTCCCGGAAAAGAAAAGAGCGTACTCCTAGCCCTTTTGAAGGTGAAGGTTCCTCTAGTTCTGCAGATGAGTCTCAGGAGGTTATCAGGCGTCCTGCTTTTCCTTCCGAGACCTCTGGTACACCCCTAGCTTGTTCTTCCCTCAGGTGTCCTATGGTGAGGCCCCTCCATCTACTTACACCTGGGTGTTCTCTAGTCAGGTGGTTTTGTTGGTTCTGCTCAAGTCCCAGACCCTAGGGAGATTTTTGATCTCCAAATCAGGCAGGGACTTCGAGAAGCGGTCCCCATCTTTTTAGATTTTGTCGCTGGAAAGATCTAAGGCTGGCCTATCTAGGTGGACAAGGAACTTTGTGACGAAGAGTTCGTTGGTTCTATGGAGCGCGCTGGTATCCTGAAGGCAGTGGCGATTTCTAGGAACCTTGAAGGTTTTAGAGATGCCAAGGGTCTCAGGCATTTGGTACGTTGTTGGTGTCCTACTCTGCACACTTTTTCTTTTTCTGTTGGTGAATTGACGGTTACTCTGGAGGATGTGGTTAATAATTTCCTCCTTCCGGTGCTTAGGGATGAAAATCCTTTTGATATCAACCTTACTGACGAGGATCTCGAAGTGGAGGCAAAGTTATTTGCTCATTTTGGTGGACGTACTGCTTCTCCTGGTGGGAAGCCAGCCAGAATAGGTAGGTGGGTTATGAATATCTCACGCGAGAAAGATAAGAGAGTTAAGTGAGCTGGGTTCCTCGCCTTCTGGCTCAGCAAGTTTCTGTTCAGTGAATTCCTTAGGTATGGGATCAAATCTACTCTCTTTCCATTGGTGATTAGGTTGGCTCAGGGTGCTCAATATCCTCTAACCCTTATGTTTTTGGGTCATGTCTACTCTCAACTGGACCAACTCCATGGAGATGAAGCCGAGGGTGATTCTTGTTATGTAATCACTTATTCTCTTCATTGCGCCATTCTCCAGGTATTTATGTGGGATCATTCTTTAGTTACTTTGGCAAGATGTAGGAATTTAAAGTTTGTGAAGGATAAGTTTAAGGGATCCCTCGACGTGGTCAAAGGGCTTTGTGGCAGTTCAACTGACAGACACCCTATTATTTTTCTTTGGCTTAGTCTGAAAGGTGGCAGCCTCAACTTGGTTGAACTATTTGATCAAGCAGGTCAGTTGCATTGGCGTTCTCCCCTAGAGTTTGGCCTCGGTTTTTTTTTTTGTGATTCTGTGCTGTCTCCTTTTCTGACTTCCACAGGAAACACTTTTGATTTGCATCGTGGTGATGAGGGTAGCTTAGCCTACCTTGCTTGCATTAGTCATTCCTGGCTTCCTGTGCTTTCCTCAAGTGGTCCCCGGTATACTCATTATTTGGCGCATCGAGTACTTCGACAGTTTGGCTTAGATCAGGATATTCCCCAGTGTTCAATGATGTAGTACCATCTCTTCCTTCCTTGGATCCTTTCATGAGACTCCAAGCTTTCTCCTATTGGTCACGAAGGAGTTCTCAGTTTGTAGTGCCCAATTTTCAGAGAGGGGTTTTTGTTTCTAGTGGTTATGCTGATTCCTGGAGGAGGGTGCAAAAATATTTTGTTGACTATGCTGGTATTGGGATAATTGAGAGAGTTTCCAACCTCGACATTTCTTCTGTTCCAACATCTAATAAGCGTTTATCCCTACCTACTGCTGGTATTGTTTCTTCTGCTGTGAGCAGTAAAACAGGCTTCGTAGAGTGGCACGCTTCTAGGAGAGGTTGGGTTACTTATGCTCAGGATTTTCCAGAAACTTGGCCAGGATGTGATCTTATAGTTGGTTCTTCTGCTAGGGTACCAATCAAGGGAGGGGCGGTAAAGGCCACAAATGCTAGTACTCCCATTGGCATGAGTAAAGAGAGAGAAATCAAACAGGAAAAATTGAAGGAGGTTGCAGCTGAAGAGAGTGTAGAGGGCATTGGCCCTAAGACAAAGAAGAAGAAGACTGGGAAATCCCAGAAACAGTTGATACTTGCTGAGGAGAAGGAAGTTGAGCAACCTTTGGCCATAAGGGGTTGGGTGAAGACTAAGGTAGAGTCTTCTTTTCTCCAAGTTCCTGTGAGTCCTTCAGTTCGTAGTTCTTTGGGACCCTCTGGACCCACCCGTAGTAAACAACAGAGACCTAGAGACCCTGTTGAGAGAGAGAGAAGGGCAAGGACTCTTTCCTTCTTTTCTCTTTTAGGTTGCAGTTTTGTTGTTTCTTTTTGAATTAATGACTGGTTGTCTTTTCTGCAGCCCAAACGTAAGTCAGATCCCAGGAAGGGTAGAATTCAATCCTTTGGTGAAGATGTGGTATGGTTTTCCCTCATCTGTGTCTTCTACTACTTGCCCTTATTCATTTCACAAGTGTCGTGTATCTGTGCTGCCCTGTTGCTCATGCCTTTTTTTTGTTTATGTTGTTCCCCCTTCCTTTCCTTCTTTAGGTGGAGGTTTCTCCCCCTGTGGTCGGTGAGACTTTGGAGGAGGAGATGGCTGCAGCTACATCTCAGGATTTGGAAGAGGAGGTTCCCAATGGTGGTATGGCTGGGGAAACTGGGCAACCGATGCAGGATGTCCAAGCTACCTAGGATCCTGAGGCTTCCAAGCTTCTCGCGTCCCAGGGTCCTCAATCTGAACAGATTCCACGTCCTATCAAGACTGTGTTACTTCAGACTGGGTTAAGTACAAAGACTTTAGGAGGCGCATCACCATCCGGGCAAACAGGTGAGTCTTATTCTTTTATAATAGCATTTTAATTCTATTCCTTTTGCATCCCCCTTTTTTATTTGAGTTCTTTCTTTCCTTTCTTTCTCTCTCCAGGCCAAGCCACTGCGAGATCCGTTTCTGGTGCTGCTTCTTCTTTGGAATCGGAGGATTCTAAAGGTGGGTGTTGATCGTTCTTACTGCGTTCTCTTTCTCTTTCTTCCCTTCTCCTGTCTTTTCATCATGGCGAAGCCCCCTGTATCCCTTCCCTCTTTTAGTTATTTCCCTGAGGCTTCCTTACCTTTTCTTCAACTTGCTATGTGTTTTTCTCAGAGTCCTCAAAGAGGTCAGAGGAGCAAGAGGAAGAGGTTCTGTCCTAAGAGGCTGATACTAGTTTCCCCTCTGCCATTTTCACTTTATTTATTTATTTTTTAATTTTTTTAAAAGACTAAGTTTGTTTCCTGCTTCTTATTTTTTACAAGAATCGATACTGGTTTTGGAGGTTTCAAACTTGTGATTCCTGAGGGGGGTGTGGGATCTGCTCAGGTTGCTGGTCTTCATACTGCCCAGGGGATTGAAGGCTCCTCGGCCCCTTCAGGTGGTGATGCAACAATGAGTGAGGCTCTAGGAGCTGCTGTTTTAGATCCTGCATCAAGGCTCTCTACCTTTCTAGCTCGTTTTGATCTTTTGGAGTTCAACAGTCTTTCTGCTAGTCACTTTCACCACTTTGGGCCCTCTTATGGCAGCTTTTTGCGCTTTTCTGTGCCCGTGGAAGGCCTGCCCCTGCTGGAAGAGCTGTTCAAGAGTTACGGGGACTTTACCATTGGTTTCAGAGGGGGAGTATTTTTAGAGAATATTCTGATGGAGTTGCTGTGTACTGTGTTAATTTCCTTGAGGGATTCTTTGCTAGACTCTTTATCTGAAGAAAAGCTCTTGGAATGGAAGGGAGTGGTGCAGGATCTCTTAGAAGCTAAGTTCAACTTGTCCTTTTTGCTGGAGTACCTGCGATCATTGGCGCATGTGTTGTTCCAGAGGCAAGCTTCTAAGAGTATTGATGCTGAGATTGCTGCTGTTGAGGAAGCTGTGGCCCATGCTCACAAGACTTTGCAGGATTTGAAGATTAAAAGGCAGATGGTCCTTTCTTCTTCGGCTGTCCCAACTCTCTCTCCAGATGGTTCTCTGTTGGTTGGCCTTATTTCTTAGCCTTTTTTCTTTTGTTGTGTATGAACAATCTGGGGTTGTATAAGTTTCTATTTCTTTGTTTGAACATTTTTTTTTTTTGCTTTTTTTTTTTTTTTTTTTTTTTTTTTTTTTTCTTTTTTTTTTCTTTTCTCTTTTTTTTTTTTATTTAATTTTTTTTTTATTTTTAAAAGACTAAGTTTGTTTCCTTTCTCCTTTTCCTTTTTTTTTTTTTACAGGAATCGATACTGGTATTGGAGGTTTCAAACTTGTGATTCTTGAGGGAGGTGTGGGATCTGCTCAGGTTGTTGGTTTTCATACTGCCTAGAGAATTGAAGGCTCCTCAGCCCCTTCAGGTGGTGATGCAACAATGGGTGAGGCTCTAGGAGCTGTTGTTTTAGATCCTGCTTCAAGGCTCTCTACGTTTCTAGCTCGTTTTGATCTTTTGGAGTTCAACAGCCTTTCTACCAGCCACTTTCACCATTTTGGGCCCTCCTATGGCAGTTTTTTGCGCTTTTCTGTGCCCGTGGAAGGCCTGCCTCTGCTGGAAGGGCTATTCAAGAGTTACGAGGACTTTACCATTGGTTTCAAAGGGGAAGTATTTTTGGGGAATATTCTGATGGAGTTGAGTGTGCTGTGTTGATTTCCTTGAGAGATTCTTCGCTAGACTCTTTATCTGAAGAAAAGCTCTTGGAATGGAGGGGAGTGGTGCAGGATCTCTTAAAAGCTAAGTTTAACTTGTCCTTTTTGCTGGAGTACCTGCGATCATTGGCATATGTGTTGTTCTAGAGGCAAGCTTCTAAGAGTATCAATCCTGAGATTGCTGTTGCTGAGGAAGCTTTGGCCCACGCTCACAACTTTGCACGATTTGAAGATTAAAAGGCAGAGGGTCCTTTCTTCTTCAGCTGTCCCAGTTCTCTCTCCAGATAGCTCTCTGTTGGCTGGCCTTATTTCTTAGCCTTTTTTCTTTTGTTGTGTATGAACAATCTGGGGTTGTATAATTTTCTGTTTCTTTGTTTGAACGTTTTTTTCGTTTGGCTTTCTTTTTTTTTTTGCATGGATTTGTACTTGTGTTTTGAGACAGATTCTAAGTATTGAATTGTTAGGTATTTGTGTTTCAGGTTGCTTCTAATCCTTTCTTAAGGGCATGTGGATCTTCCCCCCCCCCCCTTTTTTTGGGTAGTGAGTCCTGGGCTATGATTCCCACAAGTTTCACTTTAAGTTCTAGACCAGGTACCCTTTTTGTTGCGCAAGTACTGAACTGGGTACACTGGGTGATTCTTTTGTCCCAGTCATGAGCTTGGCAATCTTTCTTTTATTTTCAAGTACTGAGCTAGGTATTCGAGCATTCGCCCAGGATCCTATATCATGTATTTGAGATTAGCTATTTGAAACCAATTGTGGGGTGGGTCCTGGGACGTGTGTCAAACATCTTGGCCCAGGTTTCCTTCCCTAATTCCACCCGTACTTGGGCTTTGAAATACTTTAGGATTTAATAGCTGAGGATAAATAAAGAGAGATTTTCATTGAATCAAAGCATAATCATCACAGCAAAGTTAAAGATTGTAAGGATCATTGAGTGTCCTTCTACTATAAGTTTTCAAACAAAATTACTTAAGCGAATAACTCGTAACAATAAAAAAAAGAGAATGTTAAAAAAAACTTAGCAGGTTGGAGAGTTGGCAAAAGGATCCCAGTGTACCGAGGCCTCTCCTCCCTTATGTATAGTATTGTTTTAGCCATTTCCCATTTATAGGCTCTGTTAGGACTGTCCCATCTTCCTTTGTAAGGTAATAATATCCACTATCATAAGCCTCTTTGATGATGTAGGGTCCTTCCCATTTTGGGGCAAATTTGGAGGGTCTTGGTAGGTTTCTCCTTACATGCTCTGCTGTTCTTAGTACTAGTTGCCCTTCAGTGAAAGCTCTTGGGCGTACTGCTTGTGCATAAGCTCTAGTCATTCTTTGCTGGTACCTCTGGCTTCTTCTCCTGGCTTGCTCTCTTTCTTCTTCTACCCCTTCAAGGTCTGCTAGTCTCCTTTCATTGTTTGTGCCTCCGGTGTCCTTATGGCTTTCTTCAAGTACTACTCTTGGTGTAGGAACTACTAATTCCACTGGACTGATAGTTTCCGTTCCATAAACTAAGGAAAATGGTGAGAATCCCGTGGCTGTCTTTAAAGAGCTCCTACACGCCTAAAGTACATCTGCTAAGTGGTCGCTCCACTTCCCTTTATACTCTTGCTTCATTTTCATAAGGATTTTCAATATCACCCTGTTAGTGGCCTCCGCCTGGCCATTTCCTTGTGGGTAGTATGGTGTAGACCTTCTATACTTGATGTGATATGCCTCGGTTAACCCCTTTATGTCTTTGTTTATGAATGGGGTTCCATTGTCGCTGATCAACTTCCTGGGGATCCCAAATCTTGTAATGATGTGCTCTCGAATGAAATTTGCTACAGCTGCTCCAGTGGCCTTTTTCAAAGGGATAGCCTCTACCCATTTTGTGAAATATTCGGTAGCTGCCAAGATCCATATGTAGCCGTTGGATGGAGGGTTTATGGGCCCTATGAGATCAAGCCCCAAAGTGTGGAAAGGCCAGGGTGTTGTCATATCCTGCAACATATTTGGGTGAGTATGGATTGCATCCCCAAGGACTTGGCATGTGTGGCAAGTTTTGACTAGTTCCTCGACATCTTTTTTCATTGTTAGCCAGTAGTACCCCAACAGTAGTAACTGTTTATAAAGCTTCTTTTCCTGGGTGACTTCCACATTCACCGGAATGGACTTCTCTGACTACTTCTCTGGCTTTCCTTGGCCCTAGGCATCTTAAAGGATCCCCACCGTATCCCCTTTTGAATAGGATTTCATTATGCAAGAAATATCTAACTGCGAGTTTCTTGAGCTGGTGGGTCAGTGTCCTGTCAGTTGGTAAGATTCCTTGAGCCAAGTATTCCATGAAGGGAGTCCTCCAATCTTCTGTAATGAATACAACGTAGCTTTCCTCCTTGTCCACCGAGAATTGACATTCTTGACATTTTTTATGTATAGTTGCTGCCTCTTTGTTCATACTAGGCCAATAGTATCCCATGCGTTGCATTCTTCTATATAAGCTGATCTTTTCTGAGGTCCCACAAACTTGGGTATGTAGCTCTTCTAATCTTAGTTTTCCTTCATTTTCGTTGATGCACCTGGATAGAATACCTCTAGGCAGTCTTCTGTACAGTTCTCCTTCTATTAGAGTGTAGTCCCTTAGCTCTTTGACACTCCCACCGAATCCTGTTTCTTTCATTTTTTCTTTTACTTCGCTCCTCCAATCCCATTGTTTAGACTCTCCGGGGGATATTTTTTTGAGGATTTTTAAGATAGAATGTTCCTGCTTTCCTATTCTGACCAGCGTGTCCCTTCCTTTGAATGGTACTTGGGATCCCAGGGTGGTAAGCGCATCAACGAACCTGTTTTCGCTCCTCTACGTGTACTCTATGTTGAAGGTCTGGAATTCCTGTTTTAGCCTTTTTGTCCAAGTCCTATGGGCCGCTAAACTTTGTTCCCTTAGTGCAAAGTCACCCTTTACCTAGGAAACTACAAGATTGGAATCTCCTAGCACCTTCATTTGTTTCACCCCAATACTGAGTGCTATAGTTAACCCGGTCAAGTACGCCTCATACTCAGCTGCATTATTGGAACAGGAGAAACCAAGCTTGAAAGCTAGAGGTATGGTGTCCCTATCCTCACAGCTCTGTACAACTCCCACCCCATTTGAGGTCATTGTGGCTGACCCATCGAATCTCATTGTCCATTTCTTTCTTGGGATTTCTGCAACTACTACCTCGCCTGGGATCTCTTCACTCAGTGAGCTTTCTTCATTTCCTGAGAATTGCACTAGGAGGTTTGCTATGGCTTGACTTTTGACGACCTTGGGAGTCTTGAGACTTATGTCATATTGAGAGAGTAGGACCAACCACTGTGCTATTCTTCCTGTCAAGAGGGGCTGATGTAGGAGTGCTTTTATGGGATGTGACTTAGTCACCAAAAGGATCTAGTGAGCTGAGAAATATCTCTTTAGCCTCTGGGATGCGTAAATAACCACCAGACAAGCTTTCTCTATCTTGGGATACCTGGTCTTGGCATCCTTGAGTGTCCTGCTTACATAATAAATAGGCTGTTCATCCTTGAGTGTCCTGCTAGCAGAGCTCCTATTGCTTGGGCATTTGATGTTAAGTATAGTAGCAAGGGTTGTCCACGTACTGGTGCTTGGAGAGTGGGTAAATGATTCATAATCTGCTGGATCCTTTGGAAGGCTTCCTGTTGCTCCGTTCCCCTGGTGAACTCGATTCCTTTCTTTAATAGTTTGGATAAGCCACCTGTGACTGAAGCTAGCCCTGGTACAAATCTCCTAATGTAGGAGACCCTTCCTAGGAAGCTTTTGAGTTCCTTCACTGTTGTTGGTCTTTTCATTGTGGCAAAGGCTGCAGCTTTGGCTGGATCTACACTTATGCCTCTGTGATGTACCAGGAACCTGAGGAACTTTCCTGCAGATACTCCAAAGGCACATTTCATGGGGTTCATGCGTAGTTTGTGTTCTCTGCACCTTTTGAAAACTTGTTCAAATACTTTGAGGTGTCTTGTCCTAGTTTTTGACTTGACCACAATAACATCCACATAGTCTTCCATTTCCTTATGCATTATGTCGTGGAATATGGCTGTCATGGTTCGCTGGTACGTAGCCCCTGCATTTTTGAGGCCAAAAGGCATCACGGTGTAATAAAAATTCTCGATTGGGGTCTTGAATACTGTTTTCTCGGCGTCCTTGGCAGCCATTTGAATCTGGTTGTACTCACTATATCCATCCATGAATGAAAACATAGAACTCCTCGCAGCTGAATCCACAAGGAGGTCAATATTAGGGAGAGGGAACTTATCTTTTAGACATGCCTTGTTTAAGTTGCGGAAGTTTACACAGCAACAAATCTAGCCGTTCTTTTTCTTCATTGGTACTATATTGGAAAGCCATTTGGGATGTTGAATGGGCTTGATGAAACCAGCTGCTAGCAGCTTCTTGACCTCTTGGGTTATCTGAGCCTCTATATCAGTGTGAAAGACCCTGGCTAGTTGGGTTATTGGTTTGACTCTTGGGTCCACGTTGAGGTCATGGACCACCAAACCAGGATCCAGACTGGGCATCTCATCGTAGGTCCATGCGAACACATCCCTGTATTCTTTGAGCAAGGCCACTGGTGATTCTTTTTCTCGTACTTCTAACTGACTACTGATGAAGACAGGTTTCTGGAATCCCATCTCAGCCCCAAAGTTTATTTCCTCAAGTTCTCCCTTAGGTTGGATCTGGGTTTCTTTAACTGGTTCCTCTGGGACTTCCTCTTGAGCTGCCATACATTCTAGTGGTCTGGGACCCTCCTGCGCGATGCACTCAGGCCCCACGCACCTTCATAAGCAGTAAATTATTCTTCCCTCGGGTTCTCGTACTACCACGCATTCCCGGGATCCTGAGGCGCTGGGCTCCCCTTTTTTGCCTTTTTCTCTTGAGGAGGTCTCTTAAGTCGTGGGTACCTCTTCCTCCTTCTTCTTCTTCCAGGATAGGTGCTCCTAGGGTCCCTGGCATAGGACTCTCATTGTTTGGTTCTAACTTATCATAGAACATTGTTTCCACAAAGTTCACCTCTCCTTGGCTGAAGGGGTTACGGTTAGCAGGGATTCTTACAGGCCTCCCATTCAATCTCCCTTTAACACATTGGTGGTATGTGGACGATATAAGGCGATGCTTATGGAGCCACGATCGTCCCAGCAGTAAATGGTAGGATATCTCTAAGTTAATTACATGAAATCTGGTCAAGGCTACTATTGGTCCCACTCTTAGGGCCAGCTGTACATATCCTTCGGTTGATTTTGCCAATCCTCCAAATCCAGTTATCTCTATAGGAGCCCCCAGGATTCTCCTTCCTGCTAGGCCCACGGCCTCTAGGGTGCTTAGGGCTATGAGATTGAGCGATGCACCTGTGTCTACCAGTGCTTTTTTGATTTGGACACCATTTATGGTGGCCATTAGATAAAGGGGTCTACGGTGGTCTGGATGCTTAATCTCCATGTCCTCATCAGTGAAAGTTATGGTGTTGGTTGTCTCCAAGAAAGCTCGGCTAGCATGTGATTCTGCTGTGAAACATTCCATTCTTGAATCTGCTGCTATAGTCATGAGAGACTCCGTGGCCACCCTTCTAGCTTCTAGTCCAAATCCCAGCTAGTTGAATAATGATCTGAACTTGGGATTCTTTTGAAGGGTTCTGACTGTGCTCGGATGGAAGGATCCTTCTGGCTCTTCTGCCTCTGCAGGGTTCCCGTGGATTACTACAGCTACCGCCCCCTTCCCTTTGTGGTTGGGCAGGGGGTTCCTTTGTACACTTGGCTCCTTCTGAGTGAGCTCTAGGGTTCCTTCTCTTAGCTTCCTGTGGAAGAGCCTACGGAAGGTCCAACAATCCTTGGTGGAATGCTTGACATAATTATGAATCCTGCAAAACAAAGGGTTTTTCCTTTCTTCTTCTGTTGGTGGCCTGAACACAGCGAATGGCCTAACCACTCCATCCCTGATCCATTTGTCTAGGACGTGGTTTAACTCTTCTGTGGTACATGGGATAACCGGTGGTTCCTCAAACACTTTTCCATTGGGCCTCTTTCTTTTCTCTCCCACTGACGCTGTCATGGCTTGGGATGCTGGCATCCTTTTTGCCCTCATAGTTTGTGCTGTCCTCCTAGTTCTCTGTAATAGGTCAGTGAACTGTGTGATACAAAGATTTTCTAGGTTGAGTCTATAATCAAAAAGCATGTTGGATATGCATGTCTCTACGAGTTCCTTTTCTTCATGATCCTTGTAACAATCTAGAGACACATCTTCAAACCTTTTGATGAACTGGACGGGATCCTCCCTAGGCCTTTGTCTTACCATTTGGAGGCTTTGGAAAGTGACCTTGTCCTCTCCAGGGTAATACTTTGCACATAATCTTTCCATCATTTCGTCCCATGTTTTAATGGATCTTGGTCTCAACATAGTGTACCAAGTGTATGCTCTATCCACTAGGGATTTAGCAAACTCTCTTAGACACAACTCCCGGTCTCCTGCATAGGGGCCCACGGTGTGAATAAACCTACTCACGTGTTCCACAGCGCTCCCATTTCTCCCATCAAAGGGATGGAACTTTGGGGGTTCGTATCCTTTGGGGTACGGCTTACCAAGGAGCTCTGGTGGGAATGAGGGATCTCGAGAAAATAGCTTAGAGGTCCCCGAAAGTTTCTCCCTTTCTTGGTCCAGAAGGGCATTGACATCCGCCAGCGTTAGATACTGGGGGTTGGCTCCTCCTCCCATTATGGACCCTCCCTCTGGCTGGGTCCTGTCTTGGTTGCCCACAAAGGGGGCATTGTCCTTGACTTCTTGCGTCTTGCCTTCTTTAAGAAGACATACCTCTTGCTGCAAATCCTTCAGGATTGCAGCCATTCGAGCCACAGGGTCTGTCTCCTGCCTTGGGTCCCTTTGCTTTGATGCTACCTCGTGCTCTATTAGGGGCACCTCTCCTCTTTGTCTAGAGGCCACTTCATTTTCTCCCATGGGCTCAGAGGCCGTGGGTGGCACATTTGCACCTTTGCACCTTTGCTGTTCCTTGGCCTTGGAGGCATGCTCTGCAAAGGGATTGTCTCTTTCCTTTCCTTTTCCCAGTCCCTAGCGGAGTCGCCAAAATGTGAGAGTGCCCTTTTTCTCGACACAGTGGCCCAAAGATCCTGGGCCAAATAGTTGTTCTTAGTGGACTGAGCTTAGTTCACCGCAGCTAACAGGCTATTTAAGAACTAAGTAGTGCGCAAAGCAAGCTTCCTACAACACAAATAAACTAACAAACGGAAATATTCGTACTGAATGACAATTCAAACAGCAAGGAAATGTGCAATAGGTAAAATATGGCAAAAAAGAAAAAGGGGGTTAGGGATCCTTGAATCATTAAGAGACGTTTTATAAATTTATTTAATTATGATTACAATGCTAACTAAGACACGATACAAGGTTCGACCAAGTTCAAAAATTACAGACTTTGATAGCTATTTGAGCTTCAAAGACTTGCAAAGTTTGAATCTTTTGAATCCGAGTACGTGCTATAGTGGCTGTCTAGGGGATACCGGGAGCGATTCCTCTGTTTTTCCCTTCACTTTACAAAGTCTTTTTATGGCTCTTGTATCTTTTCTAGGAATTCAAAATTGGCGATGTATGTAGACGAAAATCACTGAGTTGCTTAATTTTTTGAATGCCCCTTAGCTATGACTTCCTCCTTCTTTTATAGTGTAGCTTCTAGGGTTTTGGAGTACCAGTGATTTCTCCCTTTTGCCCCTAAGAGCTTGCGTTGTGCCAGTTTGTTCAGGGGCTGGTCGTTTCCCTTTTTTTCATAGTTTCTTCCTTTTATGCTTTTTCTTTCTCATTCTGGGGACCTCGGGACACAGCTCATGAATTGTTTTGCTCATGTACCTTCTTGATTCTTCTGTCTACCTGGGTGCATGAGACCTGCGTGCTCTTTGTCTTTTATCCTGCTTCAATTTCTTCTTATATTGTGTTGTTCATTCCGGAGATCCTTGGGCTTTGGTGACTTTCTGGGATCCCGACCCAGCTTTTCTTATTGGACTCCTTTCAGTTTGTTGATTCTAACTAGTTGGGATTTTCTTGTATTTTTAAGTTCTACTTTCTTTCAAGGATTGCTGGATCCTAGCCCCTTCTATTTCTCTAATTTTATTTTCATGAAATTGGCCCAACATGTTTATTTCTTTGGGCCTTAGACTGTAGGCAATATTTTGAACCTCAATAGAGACTATGAATTCCATCTTGAGAATATATGTTCCATCAACACTAAATGTGGCTGCCCAACATACTGAGGTTTTGTCTGTGACTTTGGATCTCACTTTTGCAGAAAGTCACTTGCTTATTCTGTAGTCAGCTGGACTTGAAACTTTGAAACACATGCTTTTAAGCATTGTCTAACACCTAGACTAGACATGTTTTGTTCTCCGTTTGCCAACACAATAAAAATATGATTCTAAACATTTACACCTAAATCTTTAGAACCTAACAAATATAATTAGTATAATGGTAGAGGAAGAGGAAGAAATGGAAATAGAGGTAGAGTTAATGGAGGTGGTAGAGGTTCCAAATCTTCTCCACATTAATACTCTCCATACTCACCAAATAAGAATCAATAGAATCAGTTTTCTCCAACATTGGCTCAAGGTCCCAAGTCTAAGAGACCAACCTATCAAATCTGTGGAAAGATTGGTCATCTTGCCATTGACTGCTATCATAGGATGGACTATGCTTTTCAAGGGAATCATCCTCCTAAAAAGTTAGTTGCCATGGCTACTGCTTCAAATGCAGCAATTACTCAAGAACAACCTTGACTTGTTGATAGTGCAGCCACTAGTCATGTCAAATGTAGCCTAAATACACTATATTTTCCTAAGCCTTACAATGGACAAGGATCATCTTATTGTTGGTGTGGGCGCAGTGGTTTCCTCCTAAAAGGAAAGGGGAGTATGCCTCGGCTGAGTGGACTTGGATAGAGAAAAGATGAAGTCGCTACCTAGATTAGGTCTGAGAACCATTTACATAGCGCCCTTACGTGGAAGGACTGGTCTTACTACTAGAATACGGGTTTGGAGTTTAGGTACGATTTTGGGAAGGTGTTTGGCACCCAAAAACGCCTAACCCGTGGGTCGGCTTCCACTCATTGTGTCTTACATCTTAATCTCATTAAAGGCATATTCAACATCATTATTCTAAACTCATACACACACTAGCATATATCTATGAATATAACATGGCATTTCATCCCAAAACCTAACACACATTTCATGCCTCTCGCATCGAACCTATGCATACATCTATCATGTACATCATATCATTTCATCCAAGGCAATAAGCGAATCTTGGCATAAACATATAAACATGTTATTTCATCTCATTATCAAGAACAACTCATCCAAACAAACACGTTCGTCCTCATCATTACACATATACCCAATGCATGTTCATGTGAATACATGACTTACCTCACTTACCTTACTGCATCACAGCATCTATGAATCAATAGATGTACATGTGAATGCATGCTCATGGTATCAAAGCAAGAAATAGAAAAGAAACCCTAATTTAGCATGTTAAAGACAAACAAACAATTAAACAGAGGAACAAAGACTTAAAAACATAAAACAGGACAAAACAGAGGCTTATTAAATAAAAGAAACAGAAGCAGAAAACTCGGATTAGGGTTTTTGGGCTTGAGTACACGTACGAATATATAGGGTCTGCATATGCAACCCAGTTGTATGCGTACGTATACTTCATGTATATGTGCGCATGTAGAAAGCATGCGTATGCATATATGCCCTAAAACCCTAACCTAGAAGCTAGAACACAGAAAGGAGCAGAAATGAAAATCTAACAACCTAACATGCATAAAATTATAAAGCAAAGAAAACCTAAGGTAAAAAACATATTACAACATAAAAAAAAAAAAAAGAAGAGAATTAAAGATTAAATAGAGAAAAATAAAAGAAAAAAAGACTTAAAACTTGTACCTCATACACAGAGCTTTTTACCTTGATTTTGATTGTTCCTCTCAGTCAAATTTATTCACAATCAAATACAAAAGTGATTAGTAATCTTAAACTCGAAGATCAAGGCTAGAAAAGCTCCTAATCAAAAGAAAACTGACTTGAGGATGTTTTGTGAAAAACTTTATTTTTGATTCACTATTTCTAGTGAATCTTAGGTTTTCCATTAGGATTTTCTGTGTGTTTTAAAAAGGTGCCATGTATGGCTTTTTATATTAAAAAAATTAGGGTTTGGAACGGTTCCCAGACAATGTGGGATTCGTTCTAAACCTCAGTCTTTAATGTAGAAAACTTGCCTTTTATAGTTTCTAGAACCTTAGCATGCGTACGCATGCTCGCATTTGCGTACGCATGCTCGCATTTGCGTACGCATGCATGAAGTTTGCGTACGCAGGTTTGGAGCATGCGTATGCACACGTGTGTCTACGTACGCATGCCCTAGGGTTTCCGTGGCCTCTATGTTTTAAAAATAGCTTTATTTTATTCATAAAAGAGTTATATTTTCCATAGAAACCTTCCTTAAGTCAATTTGTAATCTGATTGGGCTCTAAACCAACCTTTGGCCATGGGGAATGTCATCTACTAGGGTAAGAGTGAATAGAGTGTCTAACCTCTCTACCCCAGGAAATCTTGCACAACAGACATAGACATCCACATGCTCAAGTTTTGCAATTTCTTTTTCCAAAGTTTAAATTTTCTACCAATAAGTGTAATCTCACATCTTGTACACATTCCTTAGTGGTAAAATGCATAAACTTCCTTTTAATCTATCTTAATTTACTACACGTTCACCTTTTGAATTAGTGCATTCTAATGTACAGGGTCCTGCCCTTGTTTCATTTGTCAATAATACCAAATATTATGTGCTGTTTGTTGATCATTATACTCGTTTGACATGGATTTACTTACTTAAGCAAAAGTATGAAGTCTTTTCTATGTTTGTCAAGTTCAAAATCATGGTTGAAATTCAATTTTCCTCCAAAATTAAGATTTTGAGATCTGATGGTGGTGGGGAATATGTTTCCAAATCCTTTGAATCTTTTCTATCTGGAAATGTTATTCTCCACCAACTATCTTGCTCATATACCCCCAACAAAATGGTTTGGTGGAAAGGAAACATAGACATCTTATTGAAACCACTATCACTTTTCTCTTTAAAGCTTCTATTCCTTCCACTTTCAGGTCTTCTGCTGTCCAAATTGCTGTTTTTCTTTGTCAATTTTTTTGCCAACTGTTGTTCTGAACTTTCCCTGATATTAGTCAACTTAAGGTGTTTGGCTGTGCCTGTTATTCTCTTCTCAGAACATATAATTCTCATAAGCTAGATCCTAGAACTAAAGATCCTAGAACTAAAGAATGTATTTTTCTAGGATATTCCACTACTTCTAAAGGTTATTTGTATTTTGATCCTAGTTCTAAAACAGTGTATACCTTTAGATGTGTTCTATTCAATTACACTAAATTCCCATATCCAAATTTGATCTCTTCCTTTCAGTCACAGTCCCTTTGGTTCTTCAATCTTTTCTATTTTCAATCTCTTAATCTGCCTTCTATCTTAGGTCCATTGCCTTTTTCTAATTCCATTCCTTCCACTTCCCCTTCCAATTCCATTTCTGACATTTCAACTCCACTGTTACATACTACATTTGATCCTATTCCATAATCCACTTTACCTACTCCAGTTGCTCCCACTTCACCACCTATAGATTTACCTACTATTCCTATTGATCTTAATCCATTACCTATTGTTCTGGTTGATCAACACCCTATACAAACTAGATCCAAAAGTGGAATTTCCAAACCTAAACTTTGCTATAAAGCAGGGATGGACCCGGGGGGGGGGGGGGGGGGCTGGCTAAAGAAAGAAAGGGAAAAATTTTCCAAAGAAAAAAGAGAATTTTTTTATTGGTTATATATATATATATATTATTTCTAGAGCTGCACTTTC
The DNA here is from genome assembly GCF_002906115.3 of Quercus suber. Taxonomy (NCBI): domain Eukaryota; kingdom Viridiplantae; phylum Streptophyta; class Magnoliopsida; order Fagales; family Fagaceae; genus Quercus; species Quercus suber. Next base: position 396,134 of record NW_027069916.1, on the reverse strand, counting down.
ATCTTCCAAAATCTTAAACCCCCTCCTTTTAATTAGCCTAGCCTAATTAGCAACTATCAAACTCAAAAACTTAACAAAAACAAAACTTTAATATAAAAATAAAAAATCCTAATTAGCCAATATTTGAGTATAGCATCAGGTGTTCTAAATGATAAATATTTAGTATATAGAACATCAAATACCAAAACACTACTGTGCGAGATATTTCAAATGCTATATTAAAGTTGTAAAAGTAAGGTTTTGTTTGAGAAAATAAATTTTTTTTTTTTTTTTTTTTTTTTGCAACAGCTGATGCTCTTAAGAAACAATATTATTTTGTATTATTTTGTTTTTGTTGGTAGATGATTACATCTTAATGTATTAAGAAACAATGATTTTGTGTATTTATCTTGGTTAATATTTTGTTAGAACTATATGGATATCTATTTGGATTTTTTGTTACGCTTCGGCCCCTCTAGCTTGAAATCCTAGGTCCGCCCCTGCTATAAAGCTACTCTTGACTATTCTTTCACTGAACCCCCTACCTACAAGATTGCCTCTTCTTATTCAAATTGGTGCAAGGCTATGGATGTTGATTTTGATGCATTACAGAAACAGCAGACCTGGGTGCTTGTTCCTCCACCTCCTAATGTTAATCTTGTGGGATGTAAATGGATTTATAAACTTAAGCTTTATAGTGATGGCTCCATAACTCGTTGCAAAGCAAGGCTTGTAGCTAAGGGCTTCCAACAGCAACCAAACATTGATTATATTGAGACATTTAGTCCAGTGATCAAACCTGCAACAATCAGATTAGTTCTAGCCATTGCAATGAGCTTTAACTGGCCTATGAGACAGTTGGATGTATCAAATGCCTTTCTCCATAGTCATCCCAAGGAAGAGGTTTATATGCAACAACCTCCAAGCTACATTGATCAATCCAAACCTCAGCATGTTTACAAATTACTAAAATCTCTCCATGGCTTGAAACAAGCTCCTCGAGCCTTTGAGAGGTTTACCTCACAATTGCTTCATCTTGAGTTTGTAGCTTCTTTGGCAGACACTTTTTTATTTGTAAATTACTCTGGCCCTACTGTTCTTTATCTTCTTTGTATGTTGATAATATAATCATCACTGGAAATGCTCTTGCTTAGATTTCAAATCTTGTTCATGCTCTCAGTTCTACCTTTGAACTTAAGTACCTTGACCCTTTTAATTACTTTCTTGGTATTCAGATAACTCCTACTAAGTTTGGTCTTACCTTGTCTCAGTCTAAATATGCATCTGACATTCTTTGTAGATTCAATATGCATAACTCCAAGCCCACCAAAACTCCATACTGTCCTGCTACAAGGCTTACTCCTACCACTAGGTCTCTTCTCACTGATCCAACTACTTATTGGATCATGGTTGAGGCTTTATAGTACCTTACCTTTACTAGACCAGACTTGGCATTTAGTGTTCACTAGTTATGTCAATTCATGCAATCTCCTACTACTACCCACTTAGAGGCTGCAAAGAGAGTACTTCGTTATGTTTGAGGTACCCTTACTTATGGTGTTCACCTTTCTCGTGGGCCTCTCACTTTATTTGCATTTACTGATGTTGATTGGGCAGGAGATCCATTTGATAGGAAATCCACTACTGGTTTCATTGTGTTTTTGGGGTCTAATATTGTCTCATGGTCCTCTAAGAAGCAAACCATGGTTTCCAGGTCCTCCACTAAAGCTAAGTATCGTGCACTAGCCCCTACAGTTGCTGAACTTTCTTGTCTTAGAACATTATTTCGTGAGCTTCATATTTTTCTTCATCATATTCTAGTTCTTTGGTGTGACAATGTCTCTGGCATTGCTCTTGCTTCCAATCTTGTGTTTCATGCCTGTACCAAGCACATTGAGGTGGACTATCATTTTGTTCGAGAATAGGTTCTTTGCCACAATCTTTGTGTTCGATTCGTATCTAGCAAGGACAATCTTGCCAATGTGTTTACTAAACCTTTGGCTGCTCCTCTCTTTCTTCTATTTAGAGACAAACTCATGACTTGTTCCTCCCCTATTTGTTTAAGGAGGGATGTTGAAGATGATCAGGTAAATGACACCATTAAGAGATAACATGTGCTGTTAAACACGTGTGTATCAACTAATTCAAACGGTGCATTTCATCAGAAGTAGTACTAACTTAGGCACACAATGTGTTTCATCTCATGCCAGCAAGTAGCAGTTAGTTTTTCAAGAAGTTAGTTACGACATAGGTTTGAGTGGGAAATTTTGTTTTGGTTGTTAGAGGATTTTTCTAGAAGATATTTATAAGTGATCCAAGATTTCTGGATTCTTTGATTGACTATATATATATATATATATCTGTGTACTGTGTAAATTTCTCATATAGTGGAAATATCAATTCTCTTTCTCACAAATCTCTTTCTCTCTCCCTCTCTCACTCTTTCTTTCGTTCTTCGAGTATTTGCTCCAGAATCTTCAATAGCTTTCTTGTGATTCACTTAGAGAAGCTTAGATTTTCTTCACCTCACGACCTCCCTCAATTTCCTCTTTTGGCTTATTATGGGTCGTAGTTTCAGACCTATTGTTTTTACGCATTTTTTTGCACTTTTGTTATTAAACTTTAGAGCAAAAGCCCATTCAAGTAGGATGCATTCTCAAAATTCAGAAGCCAGGAGGCGGAAATATGGGTACAAGGGAGCCTTCCTTCTCTTTCTCATGACCTCTCTCAATTTCCTCTTCTCGTTGACTGTGGGCCAAAATTTTGGACCTATGTTGTTTTATGCATATTTTAGCATTTTTGTTATTGGAATTTTGATTGCTCTCTTGTTAAAGCACCATTTGCCTCCATTCACTAAATATTGGAATTTTGGCTTGATACTCTCCACAAACAATCACTTCTAAAGAACTCAAGGGGAGATTTGAGCCATTCTCGCTTTTGGCCCTTGTCGCAAAATGTCCTTACAAACTCTTTCTTCCTTTTAAATCTTAATCTAATTTTAAGTTAATTTTTTATTTTCAACCAACTATTTTAAATGACATGTAACTGTCAATTTCTTTGAAGTGCTTTGTTGAGTCATTCAAATAATAAAAAAATTATTTATATTTATTTATTTATCAAAAACATGCTAAAGTTTATTTTTTTTTTAAAAACCCATTAAACTTATTTAATTATTATTTTAGTCTTTAAAATTTTAATCTTGTTAATTTCATCTCCCAATTTTGCAGTTATTGTCATATGACCCTCTCATCTACTGCCATTAAAATTAAAATGCTATTGGGTCCGTTTGGATAGCACTTATTGTTGTTGAAAGTTGATAAAAACTGATTGTTGCTGAAAATACTGTAGCAAAATAATTTTTAAATGTGTGAATAGTATTGTGGGACCCACTTTTAATATTAAATATTGTATGAACAGTGCGTGAACAGTGCACGCACAGTGAATTTTGTCCCCCAAAGTCAACAAAGCCGGCCAAAAAAAAAAAAAGAGGGAGAAAACGCAACAAGTGAAACGCAACGCAACTTTACTAGCTATCCAAACCGGCACATTGTCAACCTTTAAAATCATTGTAGTTTTTGTTTTTATAATTTATAATAATTAAAAATGACCACTAAAATTTCCAATAATCAGGAAATGATATAGAACCTTTTATTTTTATTTTTATTTATTTTTTAAAATGAAGCCTATAACGACATTGTCTCATTCAAACTTAGTCCATTCACAATTGTGATCATTGCTATTGCCTCTTGTTGAAAATAGTCTCAAATTCTTAATTAGATTTGGTTTGAGTTTCCTTGTCGAGAAATGAAAGCTTATCATTTAGGTGGAAGACAAGGATTCTCATTGATATTAAAGGAAAAAAAAGTATTCTTTGCTCAAGAAGTGATATGTATTTCTTATCTATCAAGGAATAGAATTAGAGCCTTATAAATAGGTAATGTTGCAAAGGATTTGATGGTCTTTGCCCAAGGGTCTTCCCACATGAGGACAGGAGAAGACTTTTAGAAGAACGTGAGTTATTTATTTTTTTTTTTCAAAAGTAGTTTGGTAGATTTTTTGGGTTTAAAAGATTACCCGTTGTTATGTGTTGGAAGTTTATTTATTTATTTGAGTGTAAGAGAGTTTTTAATGTAGACATGGATTTGGCCGAATTACATTAAATATTTGTCTCGTGTAGATATTTTAATACATGTGAATGCGCTTCCGCTAATCCTAATTCACAATAATTGATATTATAGATTTTTCTATCACACAACACCCCTTCTTCTCTTCCCTGTCACCTCCTCTCATTTAGACGCACACATGATCGAAAACATCAAAAGAGATTCCTAAACTGCCGATTGTATAATGCCCATCAAGCACAATCACACAATCAAATAGCATAACCACCCAAAATTACAAGCACAACCACCCAAAATTGAAAACTCACTTGCCATTAGGACTGTCCATGGATTGGTTCAGGTCGGGTTTGTACCCAACCCGAACTCAACCTGACAGCACTGGGTGGGGAAAATCTTAACCCATAACCAACCTGAATGGAGCTTCAAATCGGCCGGATCGGGTCTTATCGGTTTAGAGTTTGCTCCCGGGTCAACATCTTGCCAATTTTGGCGAAAATCTTGTTGGATCTCATGAGATCTGGCCTATATTCCTCTGGATCTATCAAGATCTAGCTAAGATCCCTCTAGATCTGTCGAGATCTCCTTATATCAGAGGAGTTAGAGTTTAGGCTTACCAGATTTTCAGCTAAAACTTGTGATTTCTTACGGGGAGAGGACAAGTCATCAGGTGGGTTGGGTTCATCGATTTCTCAGATAGCCAAATTGCAACTCGAACTAACAGTATCAGGTCCTGGCGTTGGTGACTTGTGGCCGATCAAACCACTGCTTGGATCGGGTGGTTATCGGGTGGAGAGCTTCGAGTTTAGGCAGTTCTTTGGGTTAGGGCGGTTGGTGGACAGGCCTACTTGCCATAATAATATTTTGTTGGGGTCCTTTTTGTCACCTTACCATGCTTCAAACTTTGATTGGCTTGGCTTTCGGACCTGAGTTGAAGTTGGTAAGTCGAGCCCGCTGTTTGCATCAACACAAGAGTTAAGAAGGCTCGTGAATTGTCTTGGAATCGCACTTTAGTCAACAAACCTGCAAAAGAGAAGTAATATGTGATTTCCAACCAAGTATAGTGATGTACGATGTTGAATAACAAAAGTGGGTAAATTTGGAGAAATGTGGTAAGGGAGAAAAATGACCCTCCATTTGTGCTTCCAAACGTAAAAAAAACTTATCGTGGCATCTACTGAATTTATTGGATAAAAACTGTGCATGAGAGAGTAATCTCTTCTCTCAGGCTGGGACATTTTTTTGGCTTTAATGGAAGTTGAGAGGATCCGCCAAGATCCTCTAGTTGAAGATCAAAGACACATATCTAGATAAGTTTAGGAGTCCAGCTTGGAACGGAACGCTAGCCCAAGAGAAAAGACTAACAACCAGGGTGTTTCTTATCACCTGGAGGGGAAACTAGCCCAAGGCCTAAATTGCAGAGGAAGAATGCACGATAAGATTCTCAAGGTTGATTTTAATATAACTCAAATAACCACCCTACAATAGTACTAAGTCAGTACAGCAATCCCAACCACAAGTCAGCATAGACAATTTATCCAGCAATTAATCAGTATAAGAAAAATTCAGTGGTTAATAACTCAGAAAGATGCTAACAACCTTTGCATCTCATCTTCTGGTAAGAAGTCAAAAAAAATGAAAAAAACTCAATAATAACAGACATATCATATTCATCAACAGTAAAACTATAAAATAATATGGGGTCTTCCCATTATAATCATAGAGAAAAGAGTGAAAACTCGGTGCAATTGAATGGAGCAAAAGGGTGTCCAATCGTGTGCAACAGTGCTTCGAGCAAGCCTTCTTTCACAAAGCATACTTAGGTGATGACCATATGGTGGAGTCTTGTGTGGTTGTGATGGCGAGGTTAGTACAATGAGGCTTCGAGAGTGGGTGTTCTATGAGAGGAATGAGATATGTGAGAACTACAATTCAAAGTAAGGGTGCTACGCATTCTGGTTATTAATTTTTTGGGTTCCGCCTTCTTGGTTCATTTTCAACTGATGCTCTCACTTTTATAGTCTCTAGGAGTGAAATGATGAGGGTTGGTAGAAATGAGGAGGTCTGATTCAATAGGCCACGAGCTTTGATCATTCTTTCTTAGCTCTTAGACAAAGATGGAGGAGTTCTTAGACTAGCCATCAGTTTCGCAAGTTGAGCTGCCAATCACAAGACCAACTCCCCTTGACCACTCCAAGGCCTCTTGAAGATTTGTGAATTTCTATAATGATTTTTAGCACCAAGCTTCAATAAAGATCACTCAAAGTATCTAATTGTGTAAGGCTTAGGTCTCCTATCTAAGGATTTGGCAATTTGAGAAGGTAAAGGTAGAAACTACAATGGGTTTTTCTCCTAAGGAAAATAGGTGGTTAACTGATTTCTCTCAAGTTTGCAATCTTGCTCAACCGAGATGATAGGCAAGGGCCAAGCGTGACTCTTTGCCTGACTGCTTTTTGAAATCCACACTTGCTTGACAGTTCAGCTGACAGCCTTATCTCACTTGACCGAGATTCTTCAGGCATCAACTCCAATTACAGCACTTGGACTCTCATCTCAAATACATTCAAACCCAAAATTGTACAAATACATAGGAATTTAATTTGCACGAAATACACAAAAATTTGGCACTGAATATGCCAATGCTTGAATCCTAACGGGCAGCAAAGTTTATCTAACTTTGAAAGTAACAGTTATAATGGATAACTAAGAAATAATTCTAAATCAGAGCATGACAAAGAGAGAGGAAAAAAAAGCATATCATTCATTTGTTTTGTTTTGCTTTTTTCTTTCTTTGGAATGAGCTAGATTTTATTCAACAAATAAACAAGAAGCAGCAAGCTGCAAACTATACCATCATCAAAACAAAACCAAACTAAATACACTCAGCCAGCTGTAGGATAAAAAAACCCAGCACCAAATCCAATCAAAAACAGCAAGGAATTCTCCAATGGCTACACAGAATGCTATTTTGGATAGAATTCCTTCTAAGCTGCAGCAGCTTAATTTTTTCATCATGAATACTGAAAAGAGTAATTTTGGATGTGTATAACCTCATTTAGTGCTTATATGTTATGCTGGGCCCGCACTATGTGCAACTTGGGCTGAAGTCAGTAAATCAAATAATCGTGTATTACCCTTTTGCCTTTGAATTAGGCAAAGTGAATTAATTTGGTTGTTCTTCAGCCTGGCTTATATCATTCATGTTGATTCCTGCAACAAATGAAAGCAATCACCATTAAATTGCTAGAGCATTCTAGTTAATATATATATATATATATATAAACCTTCTGACATTCTCAATTATTTATTTATTTTTCTTTGATTTTCACTGAAACTGCAGTTTCACATGTAGAGAAACCAATAAAGTTGCTATATATAGTCAAAAGAGTTTATAGTTCACATACAAGAATTTGTGACGCAATATTAATTAGTAAAACAGAAAGAACTAACCTCCACTGAATGTGAAGGCAAACTGTTTGTTGTAGTCTGACCACTTTTCTTCTATCTCCCTTCAGATCTTCTCAGCTGCCTTCTTCTCCTTTTCTGCATTAGTGGCCACATCCCACTTTTCCTTCAGCTTCTTTCCATCGGTGTAGATTATTTTCTTCTCTTCCCTTGCTTTTCCCTTTTGTTTTAGATCATTTATCTGTCCTTTGGCTCCAGATATACTCTTTCCAACTGTTGACTTTTTTTGCTTGTCCACTTTCTGTTGTAGCTCATTGATCTGTGATTCATTAATACTCTGAATTGTTGCCTCAACTGAATCAAGCTTCAAGAAATTTTCTTTATTCTTTTCTAGTTGAGATACTATCTCGGCCATAGGCTTGATCAGATTGGTGCAACTTTCAATGGTGTCATTGGTTTGGCAGAAATGGCTTTCAGAACTGTGAAGTTCTTTAAGAGTTGAAGCACTAGGGATTTCATTCCAATCGAGATGCCATGACTCATCCAAGTCACACAACAATTCTAATGCCGAATTTAAAGAAATGGAATGACCAGGAAAAAGTGCAGAAGAGAAGTCGGTTGCTAATACAGTTTTACAATGTCCAATGCATTGTCTATGTCAGATTGACCTGGCCTGGCTTTCTTGGGCTGCACATTTGTTATGGGACAGCTGGATGCAGACTAAGAAGTTTCAGAATTGGCTCCCAAGTGTAAAAGGACTCCATATCATCATCCTCACTGTCATTAGACACAGTAGAAGCCTCTTCATGCCCAACCATTGGTGGAGCATTTAATCCAGTAGTTTCATATGTTGGAGTAGTTACTGCAACTGACGACTTTTCAAGTTCTGTAGTAGGAATGTAGGATGACAGTTTGATGGTTTTACGTGTTTCTCCTCTGCAGCTTCTGTGTGCTTCTTTGAGGCTGACCTAGGGACCAAATGAGTCTCTTTTTCCTTCTTCCTCATCTACTAGTTTTGGAGACCTGATGCTTGTTTATAGATTTCATTGGAAGAATCCTTCATATAATAGATAAAGCACAATGAGAAATTATTGTTCAAAGCAAAGAGAATTTTAAGATGATCAGATTGAGAAAGATGGTAACTTTTGTACCTATCAAAAAAAGAAAGACAATAACCCTTGTGGAACTTAATTTACTTTGAGTTGATCAAATGAATAGTTTGGATCTGGTCTCTTCCTGTTCTGTTTTTGGTTCATTTAGTACCTCATCAACAGCTTCTGTAGCATTGGCCCTTATAAAAACTGTGAATCAATTCTAATACGACCAAGATCATTATTTACAAAATGAGAATATCCTCTTCTCCATACTAAGGTAAATGGATTCACGAAGACTGAAAAAAGTCAATGTCACATATAGGTAGTTAAATGTGGGGAGTGATACTCTCTCTCTCTCTTAAATGAGTGAGGTTTGTCCCAGGGGTTGGGAGAGAGAGATTTGAAACAGTAAGCTTCATTTCATGGTGGGTGGTCTGCAGTCAATTGTGTTAACTCTTGGGATTAAAAGAAGTGAACTTCTTCACTAGCTGATGATTAGCACGTATCTAATTATGTTTTAGACAAATTTATTTCTATCAATTAAATCATAAATTTTTCAGTCATAGAAGTTTTGTTTGTAGTGCAAAAAGTTGGACAACGATGAGTTGGTTCTTTCTCAATAACACATCACCAAACAACACAATCGAATTGTGAAGCAAACCATCTTTTTAAGGATGGAATAAGATAATTATTAAAAAAAAAGGATGGAATAAGATACATGAGAGAGCACCATATTATGGTGTGATTAGCTCATACACTAACACAAGGTGGAGTCAAGAAAAAGAGAATGTTTTGCCTTTTACCTTTGTGATTTTGCTTTAAGCAAGATGAATTTGGTTGTTTTTTAGCCTGGTGTGCATCATTTAAGGAGAATTCTTGTAAAGCTTATAATGCAAACATAAATATACAGATTCTCAATTTTTAGTTTTATTTTTTTGGTTTATTCAATTGTGGTTTAATCTTCACTGCCAGTTCACATTGGAGAAACTGATAGAAATAGCCATCATAAATACTATAGCATTTTGCATGTGTGAGGCAAAACACAAAAAGGTAAAAAGAAGCAGAGAAACAATGCAATAAATGAATAAAGCCAAATTAACTTTATACCGAAACACACACACACAAAGTGTGAATGTGAAGTGGTTGGGATTTTTTAGAAAATAACTACAAAACTCAAACAATATTATTAGTTAGGCAACGTTTCAAACATATTGCATTTTTAACAATTCGATTTCAGAGGAGTCGATTTTACTGTTCATATCGCCTATTTTTTACCAGTTGAAGAAGACACGTAGATAAAAAAATCGAGTTCTTTGGACTCATTTCTTATACACAGAAATCGACTCCAGTGGAGTCGTTTTCTATACATAGAAATTCAAATTCACTTTCGAGTTACTGGGATGGAGCCAGCGGGTGCTTCAGGTGAGTGAACTGTTTGTGTGGAGTTGAAGAGAAAATACTTGGGGTTGACCACAGGGTACTACGGTTTGCGCACTTTGAAATTCAACGGCCTCAGGACAGATGATGGAGGACGATCTCATGAAGGACGATCTCAACAGTTTTCTCATGCATTTCACAAAAGATCTCAACAAGATTCTCATCACCAAGATTGAAGCCCTCAAAGTTCCTGCAATGAGCTACAAGAAAATCTCTCCAATCATTATTTTTTTGGTCGTTTGTTTACCATTGATGGAAATGATGGCATGAGAAAGAGACTACAAACAGTTTTCTTTAGCACTACTCACCAAGCACGCCCAGCTCCATCCCAGTAGCTGAATTTGAATTCTATTCAAAGAAATCGACTCCAGTGGAGTTGTTTTCTATACATAGAAACTGACTTCAATGAAGTCGGTTTCTATGTATAGAAAACGACTCCGCTGGAGTCGATTTATGTGTATAAAAAATGAGTCAAAAGAACTCAATTTCTTTATCTACGTGTCCTCTTCAACTGGCAAATATGAACAGTAAAATCAACTCTTCTGAAGTCGAATTATTAGAAATGCAATATGTTTGAAACGTTGCCTAACTAATAATATTGTTTGAGTTTTGTAGTTATTTTCTAAAAAATCCCTGAAGAGGTTACAGTTTGAACCTTTAAATCTTGGTTTTAGAGCAATCTTATCAAGGTTTGTAAAAAATTTAGCATATAACCTCTCAAATCTCAATTTTATAACATATAACACCCCACTTTTCAATACAACCTAAGTCAAAACTTCTAATTTTTTTACAATTTCATTTAAATAATGTATTTTTATTATTTTTCAATAATTTTTTATTTTTCCTCTCTCCCTCTCCTCTGTCTCTCTCTTTCTCACAGCACCGCCGGCACCACACTACCCACCACCCACCAAAAACCCCAACCATACCACAACCACCACTAACAAAAAAAGAAAAAAAAAATCACAGCAGAATCCTCCATATCCATGTCCACATTTACCCATAACCACCACATCCACCCACAACCACCAAATCCACTCACCACCACCAACCACAGCAGGAAAATCGGACCAAAGCATGGCCAAATCGGACCGTCGGCCACCACATCCACCCACCCATCACCACCAACCACAGCAAGAAAAAAAAAGAAAAAAACCCACAAACCACAGCCAAATCAGTTCCAACCAATCAGTTCGATCCGACCCACGAATAATCAGTTCGATCCACAACCAAACCACACTCCGACCCACAAACAATCAGTTCGATCCACAACCAAACCTTGCTCCGACCCATGAACAGTCAGTTTGATCCACCCTTCGATCCACGCTCCAAACCAAAAACCCACACTCCGACCCATGACTACTTCGATCGGCTTGGCTTGGCTTAATGCTCCGATTTGAGTTTCGTCGGAGAGGGAGGTGGAGACATCGAGCAGAGAAATGTTGGCTTAGAGCAAAGAAAATGAAACGGAAATGAGAAAGAAATAATAAGCAGAAAATAAAGTGGGCCCCATGGAATAAAAAATAATTTAACTTATACAATTGGTGAACAGTGCGGTCTCAAATTTGAGACCGCACTGTTCATCAATGCCAAAAATTATGGCATATGCAATGCTTGATGGAAGGGACTTTTTAGAGTTTTGGGGTGTCAAATGCCAAATATTTGGCATTTGACACCCTTAATGTGAATGCTCTTATGCAGGGAAGTTCAAGACTTTATGTCACAATTAAGGGAAAATTTTCTGTAGCAGTAAGTATTAATATTCCATTTTACCAGGTCCAGAGAAACATAAATTCCATCCAAACAAATTTAATAGAGTAAATTCATGTAGAAAATGTTAGTATATTTCAAAGACTACATAGTTAGTTGGCATATTAGAATCTATGGTGGTAAATAGTTGACATTCTATGATAATAGTAATTAGTAAAACAGTGTATAGTATGTGAAGTACTAACCTCCAAGGTGTGGAAGAAAGTGATACTAAGCTGATGTTGAAGAAGCTGTAGGGAAATCAATCTCCAGGTCAGGAATGTGCATAACCTTTGGCCTATCTGGACCTCCTCCACCTCCTTCCTCCATTTGACAACGCTCTGTCAATAGTGGACATCTTTGTATTTGCAAAGGTTGAAGAGAGCTGGGAAGCCCATCTTCAGGCAAGGACTGGAGCATAGGGCAGTCCTCAATGTAAAGGTCTTTGAGCGAAGGGAGGCTTTTCAGTATCTCCTTGGGGCCTAGAGACTGTAGAAAGGGGCATGAGCCAATACTCAAACACTCCAGCGTAGCAGGTAGCTCCTCAGTTAATTTTGGCATGGGACAGTTTCGAATGGAAAGTAGTGTGAGAGATAACAAAGTTGACAGTGACGCTCTTTCCCCTCGGACGAAGACATCAGATCTTTGCAATCACGAATGTACAATGCCTTGAGGCCAGGAAGCTGGGGCCATTGTGGAAGTGAGTTGAGTCTTGAGACACCGGATATAACCAGTGAGTATAGAGAGCTAGTATTTGGTATTGCCCTCACTAATGTTCCATCAAGACATGCATCCAGTGCTAAATGCTGAAGACGTTCAGCAAAATGTGGTTGTGGGAGAGCAACTAATAACTCACACCCACTGATCTCCAGCTTTTGTGGAGCGAAGTCTATTGGCAGCGTCTGTTACTTGGGGCAGCTTGTTACATTCAGTTCCAACAAATTAAACCAGGACCCTTGGTGGCAACTTGAGTCTTGGACTTCACCACACATAGGCTCCCAAGCCGTCACTACTTCACTCCAATCCTCCAGAATAAGATTGTCAATAAGAGTAAGAAACATCAAACTTGGGGCCACTGGAAGAGCCCTTAGGGATTTGCAGCTTTTGATCTTCAAAGTTCTCAACTTTGGAAAGCAGTTGGGGTAGCTCCCTCAGTTTGGGGCAGTTGCTAAACTTTAGCCGTGAGAGGGAAGGGCATCTGACCTCTGGCCATTTCTCTAACTCCTGCATACCTTTGACGCAGAGAACTCGAAGATTGGGTAGCTCACCAAGAGTGAAAGTTTTGCAATTTGTGCAATCATTCAAGGTAACACTAACCTAATTTTGGAGCCGCCCTTCTCTCATCCAAGCTGGAAATTCATTGCCCCTGTAGTGACAAATTTGGAGCTCTTTGAGGTTTGAGTGAGGTTGTAGGCCTTCAAGTACAATTTTTTCAGTTGCATCATCATGTGTATTGACAACCTTGTCACTCCATTCAAACACCAAAAACTTCCAAAGGTACTTCTTCTCATTCATCTTAGCCTCCACTACATTAACCACATTTTCTAGCTGTGAGATATGTAATGTTCCTGAGAGATATGCCATGTTCTTCAGTTCTTCAATTCTGTATCCAATCTTGTTGCCAACCCAAAATGCATGCCAATTCTGCAGACGGGTTAAGTTCCCCACTTTTGGTGGCAGGACGGAGAGCTTGAACCAGAGTAAATCCTCGAGCTCCATATGTCGCAAATTAACCAAGTTCCCAAGGTCCTTGGGTAATTTGAAAAGCCAAGGGCACCCCAAGAGTTTCAGTGTTTCCAAATTGTAGAGATTACAAATTGAGTTGGGCAGAAATTTGATTTCTGTCCTAGAGAGGTCAAGGTAGCGTAACAACTTCAACTCATCAATTGAGCTGGGCAATTCCAAGATCATACTTGAACTAAGATCCAAGGTCCGTAAGTATCTCATTGTACGAAATGCTCTGTCAAGGGCTTGACCAAAGTTTTTCAGGTAGTGACTAGGAAATAGAAGTGACCGCAGCTTCCTAGCATTCTCAACAATCGTCAACATAGGCTGCTCGACATCTTTACCAAGCAAGCTCACATGACGAGATTGTTCAGAGAAACTGTATGACTCGTTATCATTAACCAGACCACAGTTGGGGCTTGAAATCGATTGTGCCAAGTCATGGATAAGATCATGCATGTTGAATATCTCCTTGACTTCAATGACCGAAACTTGAAAGAAAGACCTTATTAAGAGCTCATCAAAATATGCAATTCCAGTCTCCTCCTCTGTCTTTCGTCGTTGAGCTTGTATAAACCTTTGCGAAATCCAAAGCTTGACCAACTCTTCCTTGTGGAAAGTGTAGGCCTTTGGAAACAAGGAGCAGTAAGAAAAACAGCGCTTTAGATGAGAAGGTAGATGGTCATAGCTCACTTTCAAAATAGCCAAAATTTTGGGCTTGTCATTTCCAGAGTTCTGGTCCTCTATCTCCCATATTTCACTGCTTTGAATTTGCCGCCATTTGTTTACATCATCAATGCAACCACGCAAGAGAACTCCCATTTCCTTGACTGCCAATCGGAGACCTTTGCACTTCCTGACAATTTCTCTACCAATGTCTTCCAAAACTCTCAGCCTTTGGCTAGACAAACTGTCACCCTTAAATGCAATTTTTGCAAACAAGGACCAGCTTTTCTCTTCAGGGACACTTAAAAATGGTTTATTAAGTCAGTGACACTTACAAAAAAACCGTTAAGGAGTGAATAAGAAATTTATTCCATAAGTACTGGCCCAAGTGGGTGAGGCTTGTTTCAATGTTTGTTATTGCACACTGTGCTTAATTTCAAACCAATATGTCTATTGGTTATTGCGCCTTCTAGAACTGGTGCGAGTTTTGAACAATATATCTATTCACTATTGCACCTATTCTGAACTAGTGCTAGAGTATCCCCTCATTTCATTTTAGAGAGTTTTTTCATTCATTCGTTAGAATCTTCAGAGAGAGAGACAGAGAGAGAGAGAGAGAGATTTATGTTTGTTGTGCTCAGAGATTGTAGTAATTCTTTTGCGTGTTGTTAATCATTGTATCTTGGGAAGTTGATGTCCAAAATACTCATAGCATTGCTAAATAAATTGTGAGGGGTGAAATCTGTCTTAAGGACATAGTATCAAATACTAGCCTTGATCAGTTTTGTATCAAACATTCTGCATTAATTTAATCAGTAACTTACTCTATTTTCTCTAGTACATTTACACATAAAATTGTGCATATATTGATTATCGATCTTGTTCACAAATCACAATAGTAAAATATTTGTGCAATACTTCCAACACCCCTATTATATGGAATAATTTATTAAATTATGTTTAGGGAATTTCATCTTACATATATGACACTCCCACGTATACAATTGAGAGTGAGCAAACAAATAAATCCAATACAGCCAATGTGTGGCAAGACTTAACAAGCATATATAGTACGACTAATTAATATACAATAAAATAATTCTAGGGACATAACTTTTATCACAAGTATCGACTACAAAGATACAAACTATTATTCGTTGTTTATTCTATCAAACTTCGAAGAGTCAACTCTGTTTTGGCCGAAGGATGGCACCTTTAATTATAAGTCCAGTTTTCCAAATGTCCTCCATGCTCAAAAAGATCGAAGCAAACTTCTCCCAATTCTCCATCCTTGGACTGGAAATTGCCAACATTGAGCTCCATCCATTGTTTTCTAGGCTTCTCCAAAAGGCAAACTTGGCGTTCTTGAACTCTTCCATCTGGGAGAGAGAGTTTAAGTCTGATAGGGAGTTCCCAACCAGAAGCTCCTTTTGTCAACTTCACCACATACACAATTTCATATTCAACCTCCGGGGACAGATCTGACATTGTCAACTTTCCTCTCACATCCAGCCAACATACATGAGATAGTTTGGCTACTTCAATGTTTTCATCACTGCAAGTTAAGGTACAAGGCTCACGCTATCAAATTATGGAGAATAGTAAATACACCCATTAAAAAAAATAAATAAAAAACTCACCCAGTTTCCTCAAAACAATCCCAAGTCCAGTATTCACGATTACCCCAGGTGATGTAGAGCGACCTTGGATACAACATAAAGCACTTATAGCCTGTCAACTTATCACCCCATTTTTTCTGCATAATGATTGAAAAGCAAAAAAGAAAAAAAAAATCAGCTTATAGTTATTTCTATATTATGAAAAAGTAATTACCTTGTTTTACAATGATTGAGAAGCAAAGTAACCCTGCGTGTCTAAAGTTAAGGCATACATGATTTGCCATCCTCATGTTTAGACATATATTGATTACAATGAGTTAAAGAGAAACAGAAAAATCTGACTGACCTTCCTCTTGAATTCAAGGAATTCTTCAGACACGGTGTTCTTGTTGATGAGATCTGTTGATGCCTTCTTCTTCATAGTTTCTTTCTTTGATAAATCAAACAAGTTTAACTAAACTGTTACCTTTGCCTCTCCCTAAGCTGTTTATAACAAGCAAATGGAATTTGTATTCTCTGTTAATAAGGATGTTAGAAAATTCCAAGAAGAGCCTTGGACCCTTCCTCCTAAAAGCGATAAGTCTTTATTTTATTTTATTTAAGTGAGATTTTTCTTTTCTACCGTCTAGTTGCTTTTTCTCATTCTGAAAAGACAGTTAGACCATTTAATTAGTCTTTTTTTAGAAGAAGATCAATTATTTAAAACTTAAATGACGTTAATTTGTCAAAGATGCACGGATTACTCTAATTATCAGTGTCTTCCACGCTGAAGACAAAAGTTTTATAAAGATCTTTCAAGGTCTCTAGAACTCTTTCTTCCTTTTAAATCTTAATGTAATGAATAATTACTCTACTAAGGAATTGAGTTTCTCTCTCAAAGAAGCTTTACTTCTTTGCTGCAGTAGAATAGGTTGTCCCTTCACTACGAAGGCGTCTTTAGTCTCCGTGGAATAACAAGTTTATTCCTCGGGTAGTGGGTTTCTTTTTCTGGGGTTTAGGGAAACACAAGAGTGAGGTTTAAGCCTTCAACCAATCAATGGACGACCTTACACAAAATTGGAGCCGTTTAACTTTATCTGAGAGGGAGGGACCGGGATGTTGCCTCAACCAAGAGGATTCAACTAAGGATTTTTGCATTGCAGCAAAGTTTTTCACAAAACGAGCTCTGAATATTGATGTCATCGCAAGAACCTTCACCCCATTGTGGAGGGCACGTAATGGCTTCAAGATTCAGAATATGGGTGACCACATAATACTCTTTACCTTTGACAATAAAGCGGATGTCGATCGGATTTTGCAGAGCGAGCCATGGAGTTTTGACAAACACCTAGTAGTGATGGAACGATATGAGAAAGAGGAAGCCATCCATGAGCTCAAATTCAACAAAGCAAGTTTTTGGGTTCAGTTTCATGGTATTCCTATACGCTATATGACTAAGGAGGCAGCGATAAAGATTAGTTCAGTCATTGGGGATGTTTCTTCTCCTATTGACCCCAAGGACTCTGACGGGGGTAGTTTTTTACGAGTTCGGGCTTCAATAGATTTATCACTCCCTTTGTGCCAAGGACGCCTTGTCTCTTTGGGGAATGGAAAGCAGAAATGGGTTAGCTTCAAGTATGAGAGGCTTCCAAACTTGTGCTACTGGTGTGGACGCCTGATTCATGATGATAAGGATTGTGAAATGTGGATTGAAAGCGAGGGGACACTTCAACTAGATCAACGTCAGTTTGGTCCTAGTATTCGAGCCTCAGCTTTTGTCCCTTCAAAACAGAATGTGATTAAAGTCCCAGGTTTTTACGCGGCAAGGAAGCAAGCTGGTTCGGCCATGGATTGTGATAATTCAATCCAACCTCCCGTGGACCAGGTTGTTATGGGTGAAGAAACACAGGAGGCTGACGGAGACAGAAACAACCGTAGGAAGCTGAACAGTCCAAATCCAGCAAGTACCGTTAGCCAACAAAATACGTTACATGAGGAGCAGCAAGATGCAATTAAGGAGAATCATGAGACCCCAATTACTCCTTCAGTTTCGGACAGCATTAAGAACCAAAATAATGAGTACGTTGCGGAAATTAATGTTGAGCTGGCAGCACTTATGTCCGAAAATTCAAAGCAGCCAAATCCTATAGTAACTGAGCCACGTGCTCCATATACTCCCTCAAACTCAAACCGGGTTAATGAGACACATGCATCCCACTTTAAAGAGTCACGTGACCGGATTAACGACACAATAGCCAACAAGCTTAATGAGCCACGTGATGCCCATGAGGCTGTTAGGGCTTCACTGAAACATGAGCACCTTCGAGTGCTCCCATCCTGGACCCGCCGTGCAAGACAAGGGGTTCCCACAAACAATGAAAAATTTGAGTATTGTTCAGGCCAAAAAAGAAGTGCTAGCACATGTGAGTTTCTACCAGAGTTACCAACGAAGCGAGTTCAAGTTTCTCAGGTTGAAGATGGTGCCTATTTTGAATTGGTGGAGGCTGGTTCCCAGCCCCGCCAGGAACAATGATTTGCCTAGCATGGAACTGTCATGGGCTTGGGAACCTACGTATAGGGAAAGAGCTTGTAGAGATCATACGAGCAAAAGATCACTCTGTCGTTTTTTTAGCCGAAACTTTGACAGATGAAGCAAGGCTAGAACAAGTTCAACGCGATATAGATTTTGATCATAGAAGGGTAGTTCAAAGGGAAGGCCGAGGAAGGGGTTTGGTTCTATTTTGGAAGTCAACAATTAATTTGAATATTGTAGGGTCGCATAGGTATTACATTGATGCTATTATCGATCAAGGTATGGAGAATGAATGGCGATTCACTAGTTTTTACGGTGAACCAGAGACAAGCAGAAGATGGGAAGCTTGGGATCAACTTAGGCATCTTAATTCCAATTCTAGAGTTCCGTGGATACGTATAGGTGATTTCAATGAGATCACAAAACAAGATGAAAAATTGGGTGGAGTGGCTCGGTCTCACAATCAGATGCAATTATTTCGAGAAGTCATTGACGAATATAATTTCATGGACCTTGGATATTTGGGGCCAAAATTCACTTGGAGTAGGCATTTTGTGAATGGTAGCTCAATATGGGAAAGGCTTGATAGGGGACTAGCTACAAACGATTGGTTTATGAAATTCCCAGGTTCAAGGGTCTATCATTTACATAGTGATTCATCGGATCACCGACCTATCCTACTTGTACTTGCACCTCTAGACCTACCACCGAAGAAAAAACCATTTCGTTTTGAAGAGATGTGGCTATCACATCCAAGTTGTGAGGAAACAGTTCAAGCTACCTGGCACTCTACTTTCGGATCAGATTTGAGTAAGGAGATCCTAGCAAAAGTTGATAAGTGTGGTAGTGAGTTGAGTAGATGGAACCGGGATGTGTTTGGAAGTGTTCGTCAAGAGCTGAACCGAAAGAAGAACCTGCTGGTCTTGGCCGAAAATCAAGCCATCATTAGTGGAAACAACCAAAAGGTACAGGAGCTAAAATTCGAGATAAATGTGCTATTGGATAGAGAAGCTCGTATGTGGGCACAACGGTCTAGACTTCTATGGGCCAGCCAAGGAGATAAATATACCAAGTACTTCCATAGCCGGGCAACAAAAAGGTTTAGGAAAAATCAGATTGGAAGGATTAGGGATGAACAAGATGCTTGGAGAGTCCAACCAGAGGAGGTTTTGGCCATAGTTGTAAATTATTACCGTGAGCTCTTCTCTTCTTCCACAATAAATTCTCTTAGTAGTGTCCTAGACCATGTACCACCAGTCATTACAGAGGAGATGAATGCTTCACTTACTGGAGAGTTTAAAGAAGATGAGGTCTTAATTGCTTTGAAACAGATGGCACCTTTAAAGGCACCAGGTCCGGATGGGATGCCTCCGCTCTTTTACCAACATTTTTGGAGTACGGTGGAAAAAGATGTCACTTCATCAGTTTTGACATGGTTAAACACAGGTACTCTACCTCACCCACTAAATCACACCTTTATAGCCCTTATCCCAAAGATTAAAAACCCGAAATATGTGCACCAATTTAGACCAATTAGCCTTTGTAATGTGCTGTATAAAATTTTTTCTAAAGTGTTAGCAAACCGGTTGAAAACTTTGCTGCCTACAATCATAACTGAACACCAATCAGCCGTTACAAAAGATAGGCTAATATCTGATAACATTCTTATTGCCTTTGAAACTTTACATTGCATTCAGAATCACAAATCCAATAATCATGGTTTTATGGCTCTGAAATTGGATATGAGTAAGGCCTATGATAGGGTGGAGTGGTCTTTCTTGGAGGAGTTGATGAGGAAAATGGGTTTTGCAGAGAAATGGATACATTTGATCATGATTTGTGTGAAATCAGTTACATATTCCATTTTGATTAATGGTGAACCAAGAGGCCTTATCCACCCAATAAGAGGCATTAGGCAAGGAGATCCCCTATCCCCTTTCTTATTCCTACTTTGTACCGAGGGACTGAATGGCCTAATTAAGCATGCAGAGACTAATGGAGAGATTCACGGCTTCTCTCTTTGTAGAAGAGGCCCAAAACTAACGCATCTGCTTTTTGCAGATGATAGTCTTCTATTTTGCAGGGCAACGGTGGAGGAATGTGAAAATGTGCCAAATATATTGGAAGCGTATGAAAAGGCATCGGGGCAGAAAGTCAATAGAAGCAAAACTTCCATCTTCTTTAGCAAGAGCACTCCGGAAGATATAAAAAATAGCATCAAACAAGCTTTGGGAGTCCAGGAGATTTTGCAGTATGACAAGTACCTGGGGCTGCCTTCTCTTGTGGGGAAAAGGAAAAAGGCTAGTTTCAACTACATTAAAGAAAGGATATGGCAAAAGCTTCAAGGGTGGGAAAGCAAGTTATTATCTCAAGTGGGAAGAGAAGTATTGATTAAGTCCATAGTGCAAGCCATACCTACCTATACTATGGGTTGCTTTAAACTCCCATTAGGGTTGTGTCATGAGATTGAAAGTCTAATTAAAAAGTTTTTTTGGGGGCAAAGGGGTGATCGAAGGAAGATCCATTGGGTAAAATGGGAGGAATTGACTAAGTCTAAAATGGTTGGAGGCATGGGATTTCGTGATTTAGAACTCCATAATGACTCACTCTTAACAAAACAAGCTTGGCGCCTTCTCCACAATAAAACCTCATTTTTCTATAAAGTATTCAAGCCAAGATTTTTTCCAAATTGCTCTATTATGGAAGCCAAAGAGTCAAGGTCGGGATCATATGCTTGGAAAAGTATTTTACATGGTAGGGATGTGCTAAGTAGGGGAGTAAGATGGAGAGTGGGGAATGGGGGGTCAATAAAAATTTGGCAGCACAACTGGCTTCCAAGAAAGCACCCCCCACAAGTGACTTCTTTTCCTATTGCATCCATGGAGACAGCCACGGTAGCTGACCTGATAGATACCAACACCAGGCAGTGGAACCATGAAGTTATTGACGGAGTTTTTGCACAAGATGAAGCTACCCTCATCAAGAAAATCCCACTTGGTCGAATTGCCTCAGAGGACACCCTTTTCTGGCCATACTCTCCGGATGGAAGGTACAACTGTAAGTCAGGATATAGATTTCTCAAGGAGGAAGCTCAATTGCAAACTGCCCAAGAACCCCACAACCAGGATTCAATGCTTTGGAAAAAAATTTGGTCTTAGTGTGCCAAACAAAGTTAAAAACTTGTTGTGGCATGCTTGCAAAAATGCGATGCCAACCAAAGCTAACTTGGTGCGAAGAACCATTATTGAGGATCCACTATGCGATCGGTGCCGAGCTGAGCATGAAACACCTTTGCACGCATTATGGGAGTGTAGAGAGCTGAACACGGTGTGGGCATCTTCTGGGCTGGAGCATATAAGAAGACAATCAAGCTTCTTGGACTTCAAAGACCTGGTAGCTTCGCTGCTGCAACAGCAAACAGAAGTGGGCCTAGCAGCGATGATGATGTGGTCTATTTGGTCACAAAGGAACCAGGTTCGGCTCAGACAACCTTCCACATCACTCCAACAGATCGTTCAGCTCTCAAAGGACAGGTATAATGAGTTCCTAACCTGTCAGGTACCTACAACGGTGAGAGCAGCTCGTGTCAAAAAGAAATGGGAGCCTCCACCAGCGGATTTGGTGAAAATAAACTTCGACGGCGCGACTTGCTCAGGCACCAACAAGTCAGGTCTCGGTGTGGTCATCAGAGACAGCATGGGTCAAGTATTGGCATCCTGTTCCAAGGTGGTCAACCAAGCGTACAATAGCAGTGAAGTCGAAGCTATGGCAGCAGGCCTGGCGCTGTCTTTTGCTGCAGAAATTGGCGTGAAAAATGCAGTTTTGGAAGGTGACTCACTGCTGGTGGTGAACGCTTTGACAGATTCCGAGAGCTCCTTGTCTCACATAGGACCTTTGATCAATGATGCTAAGTATCGTTTGAAAAATTACTGTACTCTTATGTAACGAGAGATTGTAATAATGTTGCTCATAGTTTGGCCAAACATACACTTAATATTCAAGACTTTTTAGTGTGGATGG
Source organism: Quercus suber (assembly GCF_002906115.3). NCBI lineage: Eukaryota > Viridiplantae > Streptophyta > Magnoliopsida > Fagales > Fagaceae > Quercus > Quercus suber. The sequence goes on along the minus strand of NW_027069916.1, from coordinate 373,810 downwards.
AGGAAACTCCACCACAAGTTTTTCATGTACTTCAGGCTGATTTAGCCGGTTTATTTCAATGAATTTACAGATTTTCCCCTTATAAAAAAAAGTTAATTTTCTATTCTTCAACCAACTACTTTGAATAACATGCACGTCGACAGGAGTATCTAACTATCTTTCTACGCGGTGCACTGCTGACCCATTCAGATTCAGTAATAAAAAAGGGTGTTTATATTCCTATTTTCAAAAAGTATGCTCAAGTTTATGTTAGGCTTAAATGCAAAAACACGCCGTGGAGTTTGGTTGCAAAAACTCGGGTCATTTCTGAGGTATGATTGGATGAAGTTACTTTAATATTATTTTTCACTAATATTTTACAAATGAACATATAGATTAATAAATTGACAAAGTTTAGTCACAAAATTGGTTATATCCTTAAACTACAAACTCACTTAATAAAATAAATATTACTGCATATTTTGAAAATCTAACCGTTGAATTACATGTTTTTTACGTTCTTAATGCACATGTCAATTTTTGTGTCAATCGAATATCATTTACTATATAATTTATAATCTTATATTTTATGCATAATTTTAAATTACAAAAACTTGCAATTTAAAAATTTATTGATGACATAACTATTGATCTTTAATTTTCTTGAAATTTTGCAAACATTAAGGATATAAGAAGAAAATGCAATCCAATGGTAGATTTGTCAAAATTCACCTTAATAAAAAGATATTGAATGAGTTTGTAGCATAAGGCTACAATCGATTTTGTAACTAAATTTTGTCCTTAATAAATTGATCGGTCACTTCTTAACATACATTATTTGAAAATAAAATATTATCCAAACGTGAACAATTTTACATGCATTATTTGAATATTCGAATATAAAATACTGTCTAGACATGAACAATTTTACATATATTATTTGAATATAAAATACCATCTAGACATGAACAATTTTGGACCCATTCCATTGTTCTCTAATATTGAACATTACTTAATATCCATCATTATGATCTTCAACGTTTTTTGAGTTTTAACTTATGACGCTTATTTTTTATGATTCTGTTCTTTACAATCAGACTAAGACCCTAATTGATTTTTTGGTGTAGGCAACGATTGAATCCTGGATCTCTTATTCAACCATAAAAAACTTTACCAATTAAGTTAACTGGAATTCACTACAATATTTTTTAGAGAATGATTAAACAATGATATTATGCTAAACTTGTAAATAAATAAATAAATTGATTTATTTATTTATTTATTTATTTCAACCATTATCTTGATTCTTAGACTTTAAGTTTTATCTATTATGTAGGCCTAAAAATAAACCGGAAGTCATTGGTCTCTTCAACCCAATGTTGAGTTTCAGGCTCAACTCTCAAAACAAATCTGAGTCAAGTAAGGTCACCAATCGAGTGGATAATACATGGCTGCTGCGCACAAAAATGGCCCTTAACAATGAGTAAAAAAATTCCATATTTTTATTTTATTCTTTTAATTAAACACTTTTGGGAAGTATGATTTATCTTGAACAAGCTTGAAAGTTTGGATTATATTGAAAACCAAGCTTTCTTATGGAAAAAAAGAAATTGAAAATCTAATTTTGGTAAATATTTACAAATGTATTGAGATAAGCAATATATTCAAGAAGAGAGGTCATTATCTTACTTTTGTATATGTCAAAAGTGATAAAATCATAATTTTAAATGATAATATAGTGGTTTGGGATTAAAGTCAACATTAAAATAAATGACTACAAATTGAATATTTTTGAATAGGGAAAACTCTATTTTTCTCTTTCATTTCCAACTATCATGATTGGAAAAACTTAACTCCAATATATTTACCACTAGCAAATTAATAATATGAGCTATCATCAGGAGCGAACGCCATAAGTTGAAACTTTTTCTCAATTATGAGTAGATGAAAATTTTAATTTAAAAAAAAAGTAGAATAATATATATATAAACAAAATTTTCATTTATAAAGAACATAAAATTTTCATTAGTTGAAATAGGAAGCAACATGACATCATTTATTTTAGTAAAAGATCTTTTGTTAAATTTCAACAGGATACAAAATAGGCGAAAGGAGAAGATAGACGAAGACTTCATATTTTTAGACATCTTTTCTAAGTTTACTAAGAACCAGCCACGTTTGTGTTATATCCTAATAGGATTAGTCTAGTCACAAATTAGGCTTGTTATGGTTGTTTGTAAAGCCCAGAGACCGCACTTGATCAATATCTAATCAATCCAGTTTTGCCACGAGTGAAATAAGGTCAGCTATTGGATTGTTAATACTTAATAACCAGAAGAAGAAGAAGAAGAAGAAGAACGCAAATATTTATATTGGGTCAGCTTGAGGATTAAAGGATAAGGTTTGGTCTGTTCTAGTGGTTCCCTATATAAATGTGTGTAGGGTCCTAGAAGTTGACTAAATGGAAGAGACTAGGAAATGATAGAATCCCTATCCCAATGCGGACCTGATACCAGTCCAACTCGGTTACATAACCTGGTAACCCCATAAGGTTTACTTACCAAGGACAAGTTGGGGGGGGGGGGGGGGGGGGGGGCTAATTAAGCATATCATAGTATGATTATAATTATTAAAATGAACAACCGTGGCTATCCACTTGACAATATGCAGAGGACATATAGAAAGATAATTTTGCATTTGGTGGTGCTAAAAATAGCAATATGACCTTTTAACATCACTAATAATAATGCTCTAGAATATATAACTTTTTTTTTTTTTTTTGAGAGGAAGAATATATAACTTATTTGAGAAATAATGACTATAATGAAATATTAATCTATAATAGAGAACAAAATTTGTGTCCAAACTAGTTTGTTGAGAAACTCTTTAAACTTTTTATATACATAATTTGAAGACAGCAATACAATCTTTTTTCTTTTTGGAATGAGCTAGATTTTATTCAACAAACAGACAACATTACAAATAATAGGCAGCAAGCTGCAAACTGTATCGTCATCAAAACAAACATCCCCAGTCTGCTGCAGAACAGATTTAAAATAAAAAAGATTGAAAAAAGCAAGACCAATATTCAATCATAAACAGAAAAAGGAATTCTCCAATGGCTACACAGAATCCTATTTTGAATAGAATTCCTTATATTTCCACACAAGAACAACCTGTATCAGACGTCCTGCACAACGACTTGAACAATTTCAGCATGTAATACTCTATGTTATGTTGGACCTGCACCATGATACGCTCCTAGGATATGGTCATTCCTGCAACAAATGAAAGCAATCACCAATGAATTACTGGGCATTCTTGTTAATATTAAAAAAGAAACCCCTATGATTTTCTCAATTTTCCTTTTTTCTTCTTCATTGATTTTCACTGAAACTGCAGGTTCACATGTAGAGAAACTAATAGAAGTTCATTTAAGTATTCAGAAGAGTTTATAGTTCACATACAAGAATTTGTCGAGTGGATGAAATAGTAATTAGAAAAACAGAAAGTACTAACCTCCACTGCACGTAAGCGTCTCAAACTGTTTGTTGTAGTCCGACCACTTTTCTTCAATCTCCCTCTTGATCATCTCAGCTTCCTTCTTCTCCTCCTCTGCCTTAGCTGCCACATCCATCTTTTCCTTCAGCTTCTTTCCATCGGTGTAGATCATTTTCTTCTCTTGCTTTCCCTTTCCTTTCTGTTTAGTCAAAGAAACTATTTTTTGTTTTAGCTCCTTTATTTGTCCTTCAGCTCCAGAGATACTCTTTCCATCTGTTGACATTGTTTGCTTGTCATGCATGTGTTGTTCGGCCAGAGGGAAGGTGTCTACTTTCTTCTGTAGCTCATTGATCTGTGCTTCAGCCTCAATTATACTCATTTGAATTGTTGCCTCAACTGAGTTGAGCTCCAAAAACTTTTGTTTATTTGCATCCAGTTGAAATGCTATCTCAGCCATAGGCTTGATCAGATTGGTGCACCTTTCAATGGTGTCACTGGCTTGGCAGTATCGACTTTTCAGAACTTTGAAGTCCTTTGAGAGTTGGAGCACTAGGAATTTCATTCCAACTGAGATGCCTTCATTTTCATCCAAGTCACACAACAATTCTAATTCTGAATCTAAAGAAATGGAACGACCGGGGTGACATGCAGAAGAGAAGTCAGTTGCTAATACATTTTTTACTATGTCCAATGCCTTGTCTATGTCAGATTGACCTGGCCTGGTTTGCCGGGACTGCACATCAGTTATGACACTGCTGGCTGTGGACGGAGAAGTTTCAGATTTGGCTCCCAAGGAAATGTAAAAGTACTCCATATCATCGTCCTCATTGTCAATAGACTCAGTAGAACCCTCTTCATGCCCAACCCTGGCAATAGACTCAGAAGAGCCCTGACCTGATTCTTGTTTGGTGATTTCATTGGAAGAATCCTTCATAATAGATACAACACAATGAGCAATGACAGATAGAAGCAAAAGGAATTTTAAGATGATTAGATTGAGAAAAATGGAAACCTTTGGGGAACTTGATTTGCATTGAGTTAATGGAAAGGATCGTTTGGATCTGTTTTCTTCCCATTCTGTTTTTGGTTTTTTTAGTACCTCATCAACAGCTTTGTCTCCATCAACATCACTTTGATAGACCGCCATGGCAATGGCCCCTATAAAAATTGTGAATCAGTTCTGACTCAACCAAGATCATTATTTACAAAATGAGACTTTTTCCCTATACTAAGTTTTTCAAGTTAAAGCCTCAAAAAGAAGGTAAACAGTTTATGAAACAGGGTGGAAAAAGGTAAATGATACAAGAAGACTAAAAAAAAGTAAATTTCATGTATAGGTAGTAAGATGTGGGAGAGGTACTCTCTCTCTCTATTGAGTGAGGTTTACACTACTCAAATGGTTGGGAGAGAGATTTGAACCAGTAACTTTCATTTCATGGTATGTGATCTGCAGTCAATTATGTTACCTCTTGGGATTGAGGCATACCAAATTAGATTTGTTAGACAAATTTAATTCTATCAGCCAGGTTAGAGGTTTTCAGTCAAAGAAGTTTTTTCTATAGTTGGTTCTTTCTCAAGGGATGTAACACATGATCAAACAACACAATAGTATTGTGAAGCAAACCATCATTTTAAGGATGGAACAAGATACATGAGAGAGCAGCATATTATGGTGTCATTAGCTCATACACTTACACAAGGTGGAGTCAAGTAAAAGAGAGAGCTATGCCTTTTACCTTTGTGACTTTGCTTTAAGAGAGATGAATTTGGTTGCTTTTTAATCGGTTGTGCATCAATTATTTCTATCCCTGAAACAAAATGAAATTTATTAATAACTATAAGGAGCTTTCTTGTTAAACTTACAAAGAAAACATAAATTTACAGATTCTCAGATATATATATATATATATATTGTTTCTTCTGTTGGGGATTAAACTGCACTGCAAGTTCACATCTAGAAAACTGATAAAAAAATTATTTAAAAAAAAAAAAAAAAAGCCATCATAAATACTCAAAAGGGTACGATAGCATGTTTGCATGTGGGGGACAACACAAAAACGAATGCAATAAATATAAACCCAAATTAACTTTATACCAAATAAAACATACACAATGACACACAAGGAGCAGTTCATGAATCCATGTCATGTTTACTGGAAAGTTTTCTGTAGCGATAAATATTAAAATTTCATTTTAATATTAATTTTAATTTTTCCAGGTCTGAAGAAACACAAATTCCATGCAAAAAAATTAAAAGGAGCACGCCTCATATAGAAAATGTTAGTAATATCAAGGACTTCATAGTTAGTTGGCATATTTGAATCTATTTTGTGTTAAATAGTTGACATTATATGATTCTAGTAATTAGTACAAAAATATATAGTATATGAAGTACTAACCTCCAAGTTTTGGAAGAAGACGATACCAAGCTGGTTCTGATGGTTTCTTCTTGGGCAAAGATGATGTTGAAGAAACTTTAGGGAAATCAATCTCCAGGTCAAGAATGTGCAAAACCTTTGGCCTATCTGGACCTCCTCCACCACCTTCCTCCTTTTGACAACGCTCCGCCAATAGTGGACATCTTTGTATTTGCAGATGTTGAAGAGAGCTGGGAAGCCCATCCTCAGGCAAGGACTGGAGCATAGGGCAGCCCACAATGTAAAGGTCCTTGAGTGAAGTGAGGCTCTTCAGTATCTCCTTTGGGCCTAGAAACTGCAGAAGGGGGCATGATGCAATACTCAAACACTCCAGATTAGCAGGTAACCTCTCAGTTAATTTCACAAGCATTGGACAGTTTCGGATGGAAAGAACTGTGAGAGATATCAAAGTTGGCAGTGACCCTTCTTCGCTCTCTGACAAAGACATTAGATCTTTGCAATCAGAAATATACAAAGTCTTGAGGCCAGGAAGTTGGGGCCATTTTGGAAGTGAGGTGAGGTTTGAGATGCTGGATATGACCAGTGAGTATAGAGAGCTGGTATTGGGTATTGCCCTCACTAATGTTCCATCGTGACATGCATCCAGTGCTAAATGCTGAAGACGTCGGGCAAAATGTGGATGTGGGAGACCAACTAATAACTCACACCCACTGATCTCCAACTTCTGGGGAGCAAAGTGTTGAGGCAGTGCCTGCAGCTTGGGACAGCTTATTACATTCAGTTCCAACAATTCAAACCAGGACCCTTGGTGCCAAGTTGAACGTTGGCCTTGATCATTTACAGCCTCCCATGTTGTCGGTACTTCATGCCAATCCTCCAGAATGAGATTGTCAATAAGTTTTAGAAACATCAAACCTGGGGCCATTGGAAGAGTCCTTAGAGATTTGCAGCATTTGATCTTCAAGGTTCTCAACTTTGGAAAGACGTTGGGTAGCTCCCTCAGTTTGGGGCAGTTGCTAAACTTTAGCCGTGAGAGTGAAGGGCATTTGACCTCTGGCCATTCCTCCAACTCCTGCATACCTTTGATGTAGAGCACTTGAAGATTGGGTAGCTCACCTAGGGTGAGGGTTCTGCATTTTGTGCACTCATTCAAGGTAACACTGACCAAATTTTGGAGCTGCCCTTCTCTCATCCAAGCTGGAAATTCATTCCCCCTGTAGTGACGAATTTGGAGCTCTTTGAGGTTTGAGTGAGGTTGTAGGCCTTCTAGTACACTCTTTTCAGTTGCTTCACCCTGTGTATTGACAACCCTGTCACTCCATTCAAACACCAATTTCCGAAGGTACTTTTTCTCATTCATCTTAGCCTCCCATACATTAACCACATTTTCTAGCTTTGACATATGTAAGGTTCCTGAGAGGTATGCCATGTTCTTCAGTTCTTCAATTCCGTATCCAGTCTTGTCGCCAACCTGAAATGCATGCCAATCGTGCAGACTGGTTAAGTTCCCCACTTTTGGTGGCAGGATGGAGAACTTGACCCAGAATAAATCATCGAGCTCCAGATGTCGCAAATTAACCAAGTTCCCAAGGTCCTTGGGCAATTCGAAAAGCCAAGGGCAACCCAAGAGTTTCAACGTTTCCAAATTGTAGAGTCTGCAAATTGACTTGGGAAGAAGTTTGATTTCTGTTCTAGAGAGGTCAAGGTAGCGTAACAACTTCAACTCTTTAATTGAGCTAGGCAATTCCAAGATTATGCTTGAACTAAGATCTAAGGTCCGTATGTATTTCATCGTACGAAACGCTTTCTCAAGGGCCTGACCGAAGTTTTTCAAGTAGTGACTAGGAAATAGAAGTGACCGCAGCTTACTAGCATTCTCAACAATCGTCAACATAGGCTTCTCAACATCTTTACCAAGCAAGCTCACATGACGAGATTGTTCAGAGAAACTGTAGGGCTCGTTATCATTAACCAGACCACAGTTGGGGCTTGAAATCGATTGTGCCAAGTCATGGATAAGATCATGCATGTTGAATATCTCCTTGACTTCAATGACCGAAACTTGAAAGAAAGACCTTATTAAGAGCTCATCAAAATATGCAATTCCAGTCTCCTCCTCTGTCTTTCGTCGTTGAGCTTGTATAAACCTTTGCGAAATCCAAAGCTTGACCAACTCTTCCTTGTGGAAAGTGTAGGCCTTTGGAAACAAGGAGCAGTAAGAAAAGCAGCGCTTTAGATGAGAAGGTAGATGGTCATAGCTCAATTTCAAAATAGCCAAAATTTTGGGCTTGTCATTTCCAGAGTTCAGGTCCTCTATCTCCCATATTTCACTGCTTTGAATTTGCCGCCATTTGTCAACATCATCAACGCAACCACGCAAGAGACCTCCCATTGCCTTGACTGCCAATGGGAGACCTTTGCACTTCCTGACGATTTCTCTACCAATTTCTTCCAAAACTTTCAGCCTTTGGCTAGACAAACTGTCACCCTTAAATGCAATTTTTGCAAACAAGGACCAGCATTCCTCTTCAGGTAGATAGCTCAAAAGATGGGGAGGTTGTGTGCCTATGATATCCTTAACCTTGGTAATCCGACTGGTGACCAAGACTCTGCTTCCCTTTGCCCCTTGTTTCAAGAGATCCCTTAGGGGCTCCCATTTTAGGTAATCCTCAGTCCAGACATCATCTAGAACAAGTAAGAAACGTTGTCCAACCAAGTATTCTAGAAGCCGGGACTGTAGGTGGCTTGTGGAGCTGTCATCCAATTTCATCTTGGAATGAAATTGTATCATTTCTTTGAGAATCCTGGTGAGATCAAATTGGACTGTGACGCAGACCCACATTCTGGCTTCAAAATGCTCCTTTACCCTGTCGTCATTGAAGAGAAGCTGAGCAAGAGTTGTTTTGCCCAAGCCCCCCATACCTATGATGGGAATCACGGAAACGTCTCCTTCTTTATCAAATTCATTTGATAACAGCATATGTGTCATCCTTTCTTTATCATCCTCCCTGCCAATGACATCTGACTTGTCTACAAAATAGCCCGTATAGCTTGGGCTCTCAGTCTCACCGCCATTAACTTTGATGTCGAGATGGAAAGCTTCTTTTTCTTTGGCAATCCTATCGAATCTTTCTGAAATCTTTTTGATATTTTGCGCTGCATCACGTTTATATGATATTTTGCTTTTACTCAGAGGAGGCTGGATAATATGTTCCTTCCGCTTTTGTTTCCAACGATAGGCTTCTGTTGCAAAAGTATCCAATATGTCTTCGGCATCAGAAGCTGCCTCCTGGAGTTTTCTGAGCCAATCTTTCAAATGTGGATCATTCACTTGCTTGTTCTCTGCATCTTCAACCACACCTTGGATACTAGTCAGCTTACTTTCCAGGTTCTTTATCTCTTCCTTGACACCATGGACCTTAGAATACTCATCCTTGATCAAGGAAGTAGTAGTCTTCAAGATGAAAGATAGAACTGGTTTTATCACCTGTGAAGAAGGGTCAGCCATGTATGGTTTGTTAATAGCTCAAAGTAAGAAGAAGAAGAAGAAGAAGAAGAATGCAAATATCTCTGTTGGGTCAGTATGTGAATTAGAGGATAAGCACTTTTTTTTTTTTTTTGTATGAAATTGAACCAAACAATCAAAGGATAACTATCATCCTTTGTTCCAGGGTTCTCTATTTACATGGGCGTAGTGTCTCTAGGAGACTGGCTAAAGGGAAGAGACTAGGAAATTGCATTAGAATATTAATGAACTATTTTTTCAAGTTTCCCAATTCAGTTACTTATCCTCCTCCCACAAAATTAAATAACGAGAAGAAGGAAAGAAGTCCCAAAGAAGTAACATGCTGAAGAAGAAGAGTTATCTAACGCGGTTACTTAATTACTTGACTTGTGTGGGACGGGTGGATGGAGGAAAAGATCCCCTCCAATCAAATAAATACCCGTGTCGTAAATCTTGCTAAAAATGAGAAAGGGAGTTCGATGATTAATAAATGGAAGGGGATTTTATAATGACGAGAATAGTCAGCTCTGTATGTCCAAATTAGACAAAAAACAAATAAATAAATAAATAAGTCTAGTGTCACGTTCTTACGGTGAATTATGGTTGGTAGACAGGTGTCCTCTTATAAATTTATGGGTGAATTGTGGCACAAATTATGCCACAAGTTGTGGCACCAAAATTGACTGGTGAGAAACTGTTGGTTCCAAATTCCATTTATTATTAAAGCTTGTGCAGAAAGTGTTATGTGGGACAGGACACTTGATTAGATTTCTACTGGTGAGAAAGGTTGTTTGTTCCATGAAACTCACCACAACGACTGAGCCATAACTTAAAGCCTAAGATTTTAATTTCTTTTTTATCTTTTTATAATTTTTTGAGCTAACAAAGTAAGCACTCCATTAATACCTCAGTTAGGTCTGCCTGTTTATCAAATTACCCTTGCAATATATATATCTCAGTTCTCTCACACTTCATGCTTTCTCTTGTCTCTGCTCTGCCGTGCCCTCAGCTCTATCACTCTCATGCTCATCTCCTCTGCTTTGCCCTCTCCGTGGTAAGTGAGCCGTGAACCCGGTCTACCACCACAATCAACAAAATCAACAAAACCCATTTCAAACCCAACTCAAAATCAAACCCAAAATCCACAGAAAATCAACTCAAAATTAAACCATTAATTAAAAACCCATAACCCAAACCCAAAATCAAATAAAAATAAAAATACAAACCCAATATTTCAATCATCTTCATCATCATCATCATCATCATCTTCTCTGGAGGAAGTGAAAGAGCAGCTTTCGAATTGTCAAAAAAAAATAAAAATAAATAAAAGAGCTCAGCGGTGGAACAACGTTCTGGAGGAAAGGAGAAAGGGAAAAAGGAGAAAAGAAAAAGAGATGAAGAAAAAAGTGAAAGTGGAATGTTCTGGAGGCTAGGGAGTGGTAGGGAAAAAGGGAAAAGAAGGAAAAAGAAAAAGAAAAAGAAAAAAGAGAAGGCTACGTGGGTGGAGGAGAAAAAAAGAGGGAAAATAGAGAAAAAAATAATTTTAATAGTACGTTAAAATTAAAATCTGTATTAATTTTTATCACAATATTTTTACAATAAATTTTAAATGGTAGGTTATTATTAGCTAATATTGGTGAGAAAAAAATAATTTTAATAGTATGTTAAAATTAAAATCAGTATCAATTATCACAATAATTTTATAATATTTTCACAATAAATTTTAAGTGGTAGGTTATTATTAGCTAATATTGATGAGAAAAAATTAATTTTTTTAGAAAGAGAAAAATTGATTTAAGTATATGAAGTAGTTGATTTAAATATGAAATAAACTCACATAAAAAAAAAAAAGTATGAAATAAACTTCCTTATATATACATTGTCCTTTTTGGTAATTTATCCCTTAAACTGCCACTTTTATAAGTGCTAGCCAAACACTCAGATTTTTCAAAAAGTACTTTTTAACAGCTTTTACCAAACACTCAGCTTTTTGAAACTCCACTTTTTCATTATGCACTTTTTGAAAACTCCACTTTTTCATTATGCACTTTTACAAAAAGCTGAACCAAACTCACCCTTAATCCCAAACTGCTATATTATCATCTAAAATTATGGTTTTATCACTTTTGACATATACAAAAGTACGATAATGATCTCTCTTCTTGAATATATTGCTTATCTCAATAAATTTGTAAATATTTACCAAAAATTGATTTTCAATTTCTTTTTTTCCCTAAGAAAGCCTGGTTTTCAAATATAATCCAAACTTTCAAGCTTGTTCAAGATAAATCATACTTCCCAAAAGTGTTTAATTAAAAAAAAAAAAAAAAACTATGGGATTTTTTTACTCATTGTTAAGGACCATTTTTGTGCGCAGCCACGTATTATCCGCTCGAATGGTGATCTTGCTAGACTCGGATTTGTTTTGGGAGTCAAGCCCAGAACTCGACATTGGGCTGAAGAGACCAATGACTTCTAGTGCATTTTTAGGCCTACAAAATAGATAAAACTCAAGTCTAAGAATCAAGATAATAGCAGAAATAAATAAATATATGTTTAGGATAATATCATTGTTTAATCATTCTCTAAAAGAAATTGTAATAAGTTTCAGTTAACTCAATTGGTAAAGTTTTTGATTGTTGAATAAGAGATTTGGAGTTCAATCAGTGCCTGCACCAAAAAATCAATTGGAATCTTAGTCTAATGATAAAGAACAGAATTATTAAAAGTGGATGTCATAAGTTGAAACTCAAAAAATGTTAAAGATCATAATGATGGATATTAAGTAATGTCCAATATTAGAGAACAATGGATTGGGTCCAAAATTGTTCATGTCTAGATAGAATTATATATTCAAATAATGTATGTAAAATTGTTCACGTCTAGATAATATTTTATATTCAAATAATGTATATTAAGAAGTGATAGATCAATTTATTAATCTATATGTTCATTAGTAAAATATATTAGTGAAAGATAATATTAAAGTAACTTGCATGCAGCAATGCCTCATTGCAATACCTAAGAAATGACTCGTGTTTTTGCAACTAACCAAACACCACCGGGTGTTTTTGCAATTAAACCTAACATAAACTTGAGCATACTTTTGAAAATAGAAAAATAAACACCCTTTTGATTACTGAATCTGAATGGGCCTGCAGTGCACCGCGTAGAAAGATAGTTAGACACTCTTGTTGACGTACATGTTATTCAAAGTAGTTAGTTGAAGAATAAAAAATTAACTTAAAAGTTAAATTAAGATTTAAAAGGAAGAAAGAGTTCTAGAGTCATTGACAGATCTTTATAAAACTTTAGTCTTCAGCAATTAGAGTAATCCGTGCATCTTTGACAAATTAAAGTCATTTAAGTTTTAAATAATTGATCTTCTTCTAAAAAAAGACTAATTAAATGGTCTAACTGTCTTTTCAGATTGAGAAAAAGTACCTAGACGGTAGAAAAGAAAAATCTCACTTAAATAAAATAAAATAAAGACTTATCGCTTTTAGGAGGAAGGGTCCAAGGCTCTTCTTGGAATTTTCTAACATCCTTAATAACAAAGATTACAAATTCCATTTGCTTGTTATAAACAGCTTAGGGAGAGGAGAAGGAAACAGTTGAGTTAAACTTGTTTGATTTACCAAAGAAAGAAACTATGAAGAAGAAGGCATCAACAGATCTCATCAACAAGAACACCGTGTCTGAAGAATTCCTTGAATTCAAGAGGAAGGTCAGTCAGCTTTTTCTGTTTCTCTTTAACTCATTGCAATTGTAATCAATATATGTCTAAACATGATGATGGCAAATCATGTATGCCTTAACTTTAGACACGCAGGGTTACTTTTCTTCTCAATCATTGTAAAACAAGGTAATTACTTTTTCATAATATAGAAATAACTATATGCTGATTTTTTTTTTCTTTATTGCTTTTCAATCATTGTGCAGAAAAAATGGGGTGATAAGTTGACAGGCCATAAGTGCTTTATGTTGTATCCAAGGTCGCTCTACATCACCTGGGGTAATCGTGAATACTGGACTTGGGATTGTTTTGAGGAAACTGGGTGAGTTTTTTTATTTTTTATTTTAATGGGCGTATTTACTATTCTCCATAATTTTATAGCTTGAGCCTTGTACCATAACTTGCAGTGATGAAAACATTGAAGTAGCCAAACTATCTCATGTATGTTGGCTGGATGTGAGAGGAAAATTGACAATGTCAGATCTGTCCCCGGAGGTTGAATATGAAATTGTGTATGTGGTGAAGTTGACAAAAGGGGCTTCTGGTTGGGAACTCCCTATCAGACTTAAACTCTCTCTCCCAGGTGGAAGAGTTCAAGAACGCCAAGTTTGCCTTTTGGAGAAGCCTAGAAAACAATGGATGGAGCTCAATGTTGGCAATTTCCAGTCCAAGGATGGAGAATCGGGAGAAGTTTGCTTCGATCTTTTTGAGCATGGAGGACATTGGAAAACTGGACTTATAATTAAAGGTGCCATCCTTCGGCCAAAACAGAGTTGACTCTTCGAAGTTTGATAGAATAAACGTCGAATAATAGTTTGTACCTTTGTAGTCGATACTTGTGATAAAAATTATATCCCTAGAATTATTTTATTGTATATTAATTAGTCATGCTATATATGCTTGTTAAGTCTCGCCACACATTGGCTGTATCGGATTTATTTGTTTGTTCACTCTCAATTGTATCCGTGCTAGTGTCTATATGTAAAATGAAATTCCCTAAACATAATTTAATAAATTATTCCATATAATAGGGGTGTTGGAAGTATTGCACAAATATTTTACTTTTGTGATTTGTGAACAAGATCAATAATCAATATATGCACAAATTTATGTGTAAATGTACTAGAGAAAATAGAGTAAAACTCACTGATTAAATTAATGCAGAATGTTTGATACAAAATTGATCAAGGCTAGTATTTGATACTATGTCCTTAAGGCAAATTTCACCCCTCACACAATTTATTTAGTGATGCTTTGAGTCTTTTGGACATCAGCTTCCCAAGGTACAATGATTAACAACACGCAAAAGAATCACTACAATCTCCAAGCATAACAAACATAAATCTCTCTCTCTCTAAAGATTCTAATGAATGAATGAAAAAACTCTCTAAAATGAAATGAGGGGATACACTAGCACTAGTTCAGAATAGGTGCAATAGTGAATAGATATATTGTTACAAACTCGCACCAGTTCTAAAAGGCGCAATAACCAATAGACATATTTGTTTGAAATAAAGCAGTGTGCAATAACAAACATTGAAACAAGCCTCACCCACTTGGGCCAGTACTTATGGAATCAATTTCGTATTCACTCCTTAACGGTTTGTTTGTGAATGTCCATGACTTAATAAACCATTTTTTCACCAAGGGGTTCAAATGAGCGTTCCACATTAATAGTTTTCTTCATAATGCCCCAGGTCTGTGCTTCAAAACTGGTAGAACGATTGCATCAGTACATGATAGAGTAGGCTTGTGGCGGTGACATGTGAAACTTGGTTAAGTAAATATGTTGGTTTAGTTGGCTTACTTTGGATTCTATGAATGTTTATTTGGTTTGGAGAGAAGTAACACATGTAAGTAAACAAATGTCATTATTTTTATGTGTTAAGTATCAAGATGCTTAATTGGTAAAATCTTTAATAGTTGAATAAAAGATAAAAAATTCAATTCTCACCTACACTAATAATCTTGATTTGATGTTAAAGAGTATAAGCATCAGAGGTGGATCCCATAAATTAACATGTACAGATTGCAATAGACGAGATTAGCAATTAAAAAAAAGGTGAAAAATATTATATTCTTAGAGCTAATGTAAAGTTAAGACCATTAGTCATATTAACCACTTTATCTCTCACCAAAAAAAAAAAAAAATCACTTTAGCTACAATCAGTTTTGTAACAAAAATTAAGTTGGATTGTGCTAGAGGATATGTCATTGCGTGTCTCCCTTTCCTAGCCATTACAAGAGAAACAATCTAGAACGTTTATTGCATAAGAACCATGTTCATTCTTATTATATGTATCCTTTCATTAAGACCTTCAAACTTTAAAGAACAGTGACATAGTTGGAAATTGCCCAAGATGCTAATTTGGAGTGGCCATGAAAGATTCCTTGACTTTTAAGCATAAATTTGTAAAAATTATAATTTAGCTTAATGGGATTTCATATTATCGCAATTTATTTTATAAACGTTCAACTAATATATTTGACCTCTAAAGATCTTAGACTAAAATGTCAAGAGTTTTATAGGTTGTAGCTCAACTGGCACATTTTAGTATTTTCGATTGAGACATTTAAGGTTTAAATTCTCCCTCCCTAATGTAACTATAAATTTTATAATAAATAATAATAATATCAAAGATTTTGGACTTAAATGAATTCATTCATATTAAAGATTGGATTGACATGGTACATGTAACACTTATCTTGAGTCACATGATAGAAGCGCAAGGTATAAAACATGCGTGCATATTTTATTCACTCTACACACCTCCCTTTTTGATTGGCGGGTTACGGTGGGGCTTGGGCTTAGGCTTTATGAATGATTTCAATCTCGACGAGTCATGGTTGTTTGGGTTATTGCTGTTTTTTTTTTTTTAATATATAAAGTATAAATAATTTTATTGTGGTATAATGCAAAATATAGAATGAGATGCAAAGATGTGTTATTAAAGTGATAATGTAAAATAAATAAAATAGCTCTTGGTAATGTAAAATATATATATATATATATATATTTTGCATAAGAGAATGAAAATGCTCTCAAGTATCAGCTATTCAATTACACATAAAAATAAGTTATATATAAAAATAAGTGTATATATATATATGTAATTCTTTTTTTTTTTAATAAAAAAAATACATATGAAAATTAGGTTAAAATAAATAATTTAAAAAAACACCTAAATGCTACTTTAAAAGCTGTGTCAACTATACTCTCAAGACATCCCGCTCCAATCTCCAACCATCGGCACCAGCTCCACCTTGCCTTGTTGCCATGGCCGCAGTGAAACTCACCATGACCTCCACAAACCATTCACACACAAATCATTCCAAAGGATTTTTCCTTCCCATGTTTACACCTACATACATCAATGTCGTACACCTCCTCAAAGGTAATACCTTTCTGAACTCTAATCTTATTATTATCATTATTATTATTTGTTTACTGATCCTATCGTTTTTATTACATTGGGGATTAATGGAGTGCTTACTTTGTTAGCTCAAAAAATTATAAAAAGATAAAAATGAAATTAAAATCTTAGGCTTTAAGTTATGGCTCAGTCGTTGTGGTGAGTTTCATGGAACAAACAACCTTTCTCACCGGTAGAAATCTAATCAAGTGTCCTGTCCCACGTAACACTTTCTGCACAAGCTTTAGTGCCCGTTTGGCTGGGCTTTTAGAGCCAACTTTTACCATTTATGCGCATTTTACAAATGCTGAGAAACTTTTTGCGTTTGGCTCAGCCCAAAACGCAACTTTTTGAAAAAAGTTGCGTTTTGGGCCAAGGCAAAAAACTAATCCATGAACGCGCAACAATATGGAGCATCAGAGGTCCATAAGCAAAGGCAAACGCGCATTAAAGGCAACATTAAAATAAATGAGTACAAGTTGAATATTTTTGAATAGGGAAAACTCTATTTTTCTCTTTCCTTTCCAACCATCATGATTGGAAAAACTTAACCCCTATCACTAGCAAATTAATAATATGAAAAGATGAAAATTTTAATTAAAAAAAGTAAAATAATATATAATTTTTTTATTTATAAAGAACAAAAAAAAAAAAAATAACTAAGAGTGTTTTCAAAATTTTTTTAAAGAATAAACAAATATAAAATTTTAAATTATCATATATATATATATATGATAAAATTAAAAAAAAATTAAAAAAATAAGACCAGGGTGATCACAGTGCTGCCGCCTAAGAATATATGCCGGCGAAACGGAGTGTCTCAATCTAAGAGAGAAATCTTATACTATACATGCCATACTAGGACTCATTGTTTCATCCCGGAGTCGTTGCTGTCAATAGTCGTCCAACAGTCTTGCCCTTTGTTTTTGCTCCAGCTGTTGGGCTCTCATTGGGTTTTTTGTAGTTTTTGGGTTGTTGTGTTGTTGCTCTCTGAGCTCTGCTTTAATGTTGCGTGTGGTTGTATGCGTCTGTAGTCGTGATGTGTATTGTCTTTTTGTTTATCTAATAAATCACCTGATATGCGAAAAAAAAAATCGATAGTTAAGATTTGAAGAATTTAAATCCTTGGCTCTTTTTTCCTTAAAAAAAAAAAAGGAGATTAAATTCTATAAGGATGGGGTGTAAAACCTATGTTTTACACTAACCAATAAGTGATTGCCACATCAGCATTTTACTTAAAATTTATTAAAATTTAATACATCCTACCACACCTAATAACATCTCGATAGATTCTCAATTTGGTTAGATTTATATATGGATATTAGAATTGATTGAGTATAATTGTATTTATTCTTAAATATGTGATAAGATGATGTGGCATGTTGGAATTGGAGGGGTAAAACATGAGTTTTACACCACGTCCTTATAGAATTTAATGTCAAAAAAAAAATCATTGGCCCTTTTATAAAAGAAAGACTTAACATACGACACGAGTTAATTAGAAAGAAATGACGCTACGCCGATAACCTCTGCCAAAGACAATTATCGTCAATCAATTCATTTCTCTTTGTCCTTTCCTTCCTCACCTTCCTTATCTTTCTCTCTTTACATCATTACCTGCAAATCTTTACGAGGTGTAACTTCAAACTCTAACACAACAAACCTCGTCAAACCAAACATGGATTATTCAGTAAATATCACCTACTTTCCCATTGGTTTTAGTTTTTAATTTTTTATTATCGTTGGGCGTGGCTTACCGTTTTTCATGCAATTATATATATATATATATATAAATGATGTGTTTTGTTTATTGTGCAGGGATCTAGTTCTTTAACAGTATGTGAGCGTGTCAGTGTGGCGTGTACACCGCTTTTAGCCATATTTGAGTGTCTGATATTCGCTTTCAAGGGTTGCTTCGAGTGCAGGCCACCATGCTTGCAGAACTGCGGGAACCGCTTTGAAGAGATAGCTCGCTTAGCCAGCGAAACAATTTGTAAGTGCTTTTTGAAAGTTCTTCCAACTCATTGCGTCGCAGTCTATATATGTTATTTTTTAATGGTACGATTTGTTTAGATAATTTAACGTCTATTAGTAACCTCTGCCAAAGACAATTATCGTCAATCAATTCATTTCTCTTTGTCCTTTCCTTCCTCACCTTCCTTATCTTTCTCTCTTTACATCATTACCTGCAAATCTTTACGAGGTGTAACTTCAAACTCTAACACAACAAACCTCGTCAAACCAAACATGGATTATTCAGTAAATATCACCTACTTTCCCATTGGTTTTAGTTTTTAATTTTTTATTATCGTTGGGCGTGGCTTACCGTTTTTCATGCAATTATATATATATATATATATAAATGATGTGTTTTGTTTATTGTGCAGGGATCTAGTTCTTTAACAGTATGTGAGCGTGTCAGTGTGGCGTGTACACCGCTTTTAGCCATATTTGAGTGTCTGATATTCGCTTTCAAGGGTTGCTTCGAGTGCAGGCCACCATGCTTGCAGAACTGCGGGAACCGCTTTGAAGAGATAGCTCGCTTAGCCAGCGAAACAATTTGTAAGTGCTTTTTGAAAGTTCTTCCAACTCATTGCGTCGCAGTCTATATATGTTATTTTTTAATGGTACGATTTGTTTAGATAATTTAACGTCTATTAGTTTAGTATTTAATCTATTGTATATACTTATGTTAGAACTTGTAAGTTACAAAAGATTACTCAAACCGTCTCCAAAATTACTATTTATAAGCAAAAATTTGTTTGCTAACGGACAGTGACTCTCTTGATTTAATGATTCATTAGTAAAACAATTGATGAGAATAAAAAGTTCAACCACTCAATTAAAATATTCATTTTTTTACTTAATATTCACAACTGCTGCACAACTCATCCCAAATTCCTTCTCTCTCTCAATCGTCTTTGAACTCAAGAGGGAGACACAATCAAAATAAAGAGAAAATGCAATCTTTCATATAAAATAAAACTAATCAAACAAGAACCAAAAAAAAAAAAAAACATGTAGAACGCCGATATGACTAATATGGTGATTAAGCTGCATGTTCTTAGAAGTGGGAAGGAGGATGAGCGACAACGGAGCGAACCAAGCAGCATGCATGAACGCAGATTTAAAAGGCCAACTCTCTCTAATCTATGTTCTTTGTCGATGATCTATGTGTGTGTGAGAGAGAGAATTTGTTTGTGTGAGATAGAGGGAGAGAAATTTGTGTGTGTAAGAGAAAGAGGAAGAAGTGGAGATATGTTCAAAGTGTTCTGGAGATCAAGAACTAGAAAAACAAAAAGTCAAAAAAAAAAAAAAAAAGTGAAGGTAGATATAGGGGTAGGTGTACGTGTGGAGGAGAAAAAACAGAAGAAAAAAGGGGAAAAAAACGTATAATGAAAAAAAAAAAAGAAAGAAAGGAAAATAATATAAAGAATAAGTATGCGTTTCACATTGATGAAAGTTGTCAGCTTATTTTAACGATTTAGCTTATTTTGACTACTATTTATGAATCTTATTACATATTTTGGTTATATTTATGGGTCTTACTGTACTATTTTAGCTAGTTTTTACCTTTATCTACAGTACTCTCAGTAAAAAAATAGTTTCAGCAAAATAAGCAGATCCCAAACAAACTCTAAGAAATCAAAATTGAAAAATGTTACCACAATATTTCACAATAAATTTTAAGTGACAGACTGTTATTAATTGATATTGGCGAGTAAAAAAATAATTTAAGTGGTGGGTTCAAATTAAAACTAGTAATAACTTACCATATAAGATTTTGTTGTGAAAATATTGCAAAAAATGTTACAGAAACAACACTTCTCATTAAAAAAATATAAAATTGTTAATGCTGTTTAGAATTTGAAAATATTGACTTTATGAATGAACAAAGAAATATTAAAAAAAAAAGAATAAGGAAATAATATTTTAATGGAATAGAGAAAAAGATAGAGTCTATTGGAAAGTATATTTGAAAAAGTGAGTAGGTAAAAGAAAAAAATCATTGTTCATTCTCAAACCGTACAAAATTTATAGAGACAGTTGAAAATGCTCTTATAGTTTGTTAGGGACATATTTTTATAAAAATTGGCTAATCTTTTGACAAAATGCGCTTTACTTGTAATTTGGTAGATTTATGATGGGTTTAATACTTTAAGAAACAAGTGTTTAAGTTAACTATTGAAGTTATGCAAATATGATCAAGAAACAAGTGAAGAAAGTGTTGTTCTCTAAAACTCGACAAAAGTCTCAACGGAATCCTTTCTATCAAGAATTAGTGTTGAAAACTTGACAGATTTTCAATACAAGCTGTATTTGTCGAGAATTACGAAATCAGACTTTTCAGATCTGATTACACGCACATTCTTATGTATTTGTATAGAGTTTCTTTTCTCACAATCCTAGACATATATAAGGATTATTTTAAGGGTCGTCATAAGACGATGCAAAAATAATACGTGCCGATAATGCCCTAGTTCATTATTCTCTCTATAAAAGCTACTGTATCTTTACGCCAAGAGTTTTGTAACTAACTAGCTTTCAAATCTTCATTATTGATGAACTAAAGAACTTTGCAACCAACAATCTTCTTCAAGTTGGTGAGTTAGTCACGTACTGGGATTCGTGCATCATTGGTTAGTCACGTACTGGAATTCGTGCATTGAACGGAAAGATTGCCGCTACATACAAGTCCAATTGGGTATTGGGGTAAGGGTTCAACTGTAGGTTGGTATTCGGAATAAA